>NW_026781496.1:0-286017 GCF_030144855.1 Hypanus sabinus | reverse complement strand
GGAAAACATCCTCTCCACATCCACTCTATCTGTGTCCTCTGGTCCTAGACTCCCCCACTACAGGAAACATCCTCTCCACATCCACTCTATCTGTGTCCTCTGGTCCTAGACTCTCCCCACTACAGGAAACATCCTCTCCACATCCACTCTATTTGTTACCTCTGGTCCTAGACTCCCCCACTATAGGAAACATCCTCTCCACATCCACTCTATCTGTTTTCTGGTCGTTGACTCTCCACTATAGGAAACATCCTCTCCACATCCACTCTATCTGTGTCCTCTGGTACTAGACTACCCCACTACAGGAAACATCCTCTCCACATCCACTCTATCTGTGTCCTCTGGTCCTAAACTCCCCCACTACAGGAAACATCCTCTCAACATCCACTCTATCTGTGTCCTCTGTCCAAGACTCCCCCACAATAGGACACATCCTCTCCACATCCACTCTATCTGTGTCCTCTGGTTCTAGACTCCCACACTACAGGAAACATCCTCTCCACATCCACTCCATCTGTGTCCTCTGGTCCTAGACTCCCCCACTACAGGAAACATCCTCTCTACATCCACTCTATCTGTGTCCTCTGTCCCTATACTCCCCCACTATAGGAAACATCCTCTCCACATCCACTCTATTTGTGACATCTGGTCCTAGACTTCCCACACTACAGGAAAAATCCTCTCCACATCCACTCCATCTGTGTCCTCTGGTCCTAGACTCCCCCACTACAGGAAATATCCTCTCTACATCCACTCTGTCTGTGTCCTCTGTTCCTATACTCCCCCACTATAGGAAACATCCTCTCCACATCCACTCCATCTGTGCCCTCTGTTCCAAGACTCCCCCCACTATAGGAAACATCCTCTCCACATCCACTCTATCTGTGCCCTCTGTTCCAAGACTCCCCCACTATAGGAAACATCCTCTCCACATCCACTCTATCTGTTTTCTGGTCCTAGGACTCTCCCACTACTGGAAACATCCTCTCCACATCCACTCTATCTGTGTCCTCTGGTCCTACACTCCCCCACTACAGGAAACATCCTCTCCACATCCACTTTATCTGTGTCCTCTGGTCCTAGACTCCCCCACTACAGGAAACACCCTCTCCACATCCACTCTATCAGTGCCCTCTGTTCCAAACTCCCAGACTATAGGAAACATCCTCTCCACAATCCACTCTATGTGTGTCCTCTGGTCCTAGACTCCCCCACTACAGGAAAACATCCTCTCCACAACCAATCTATCTGTGTCCTCTGGTCCTAGACTCCCCCACTACAGGAAAACATCCTCTCCACATCCACTCTATCTGTGTCCTCTGGTCCCTAAACTCTCCCACTACAGGAAACATCCTCTCCACATCCACACTATTTGTTACCTCTGGTCCTAGACTCCCCCACTATAGGAAACATCCTCTCCACATCTACTCTATCTGTTTGCTGGTCGTTGACTCTCCCACTATAGGAAACATCCTCTCCACATCCACTCTATCTGTGTCCTCTGGTCCTAGACTCCCCCACTACAGGAAACATCCTCTCCACATCCACTCTATCTGTGTCCTCTGGTCCAAGACTCCCCACAATAGGACACATCCTCTCCACATCCACTCTATCTGTGTCCTCTGGTTCTAGACTCCCACACTACAGGAAACATCCTCTCCACATCCACTCCATCTGTGTCCTCTGGTCCTAGACTCCCCCACTACAGGAAACATCCTCTCTACATCCACTCTAACTGTGTCCTCTGTTCCTATACTCCCCCACTATAGGAAACATCCTCTCCTCATCCACTCTATCTGTGCCCTCTGTTCCAAGACACCCCCACTATAGGAAACATCCTCTCCACATCCACTCAAACTGTGCCCTCTGTTCCAAGACTCCCAGTCTATAGGAAACATCCTCTCCACATCCACTCTATCTGTGTCCTCTGGTCCTAGACTCCCCCACTACAGGAAACATCCTCTCCACATCCACTCTATCTGTGTCCTCTGGTCCTAGACTCCCCCACTACAGGAAACATCCTCTCCACATCCACTCTATCTGTGTCCTCTGGTCCTAGACTCTCCCACTACAGGAAACATCCTCTCCACATCCACTCTGTTTGTTACCTCTGGTCCTACACTCCCCCACTATAGGAAACATCCTCTCCACATCCACCTCTATCTGTTTTCTGGTCGTTGACTCTCCCACTATAGGAAACATCCTCTCCACAATCCACTCTATGTGTGTCCTCTGCTCCTAGACTCCCCCACTACAGGAAACATCCTCTCCACATCCACTCTATCTGTGTCCTCTGGTCCTAGACTTCCCCACTACACGAAACATCCTCTCCACATCCACTCTATCTGTGTCCTCTGGTCCAAGACTCCCCCACAATAGGACACATCCTCTCCACATCCACTCTATCAGTGTCCTCTGGTTCTAGACTCCCACACTACAGGAAACATCCTCTCCACATCCACTCCATCCTGTGTCCTCTGTTCCTATACTCCCGCACTATAGGAAACATCCTCTCCACATCCACTCTATCTGTGCCCTCTGTTCCAAGACTCCCCCACTATAGGAAACATCCTCTCCACATCCACTCTATCTGTGCCCTCTGTTCCAGAGACTCCCCGACTATAGGAAACATCCTCTCCACATCCACTCTATTTGTGACATCTGGTCCTAGACTCCCCCACTATAGGAAACATCCTCTCCACATCCACTCTATCTGTGTCCTCTGGTCCTAGACTCCCCCACTACAGGAAACATCCTCTCCACATCCACTCTAGCTGTGTCCTCTGGTCCTAGACTCCCCCACTATAGGAAACATCCTCTCCACATCCACTCTATCTGTGTCCTCTGGTCCTAGACTCCCCCACTACAGGAAACATCCTCTCCACATCCACTTTATCTGTGTCCTCTGTGTACTAGACTCCCCCACTACAGGAAACACCTCTCCACATCCACTCCATCTGTGTCCTCTGGTCTAGACTCCCCCACTACAGGAAACACCCTCTCCACATCCACTCTATCTGTGTCCTCTGGTCCTAGACTCCCCCACTACAGGAAACATCCTCTCCACATCCACTCTATCTGTGCCCTCTGTTCCAAGACTCCCCCACTTTAGGAAACATCCTCTCCACATCCACTCTATCTGTGCCCTCTGGTCCTAGACTCCCACCACTACAGGAAACATCCTCTCCACATCCACTCTATCTGTGTCCTCTGGTCCTAGACTCCGCCCACTACAGGAAACATCCTCTCCACATCCACTCTGTTTGTTACCTCTGGTCCTACACTCCCCCACTACAGGAAACATCCTCTCCACATCCACACTATTTGTTACCTCTGGTCCTAGACTCCCCCACTATAGGAAACATCCTCTCCACATCCACTCTATCTGTTTGCTGGTCGTTGACTCTCCCACTATAGGAAACATCCTCTCCACATCCACTCTATCTGTGTCCTCTGGTCCTAGACTCCCCCACTACAGGAAACATCCTCTCCACATCCACTCTATCTGTGTCCTCTGGTCCAAGACTCCCCCACAATAGGACACATCCTCTCCACATCCACTGTATCTGTGTCCTCTGGTTCTAGACTCCCATACTACAGGAAACATCCTCTCCACATCCACTCCATCTGTGTCCTCTGGTCCTAGACTCCCCCACTACAGGAAACATCCTCTCTACATCCACTCTAACTGTGTCCTCTGTTCCTATACTCCCCCACTATAGGAAACATCCTCTCCTCATCCACTCTATCTGTGCCCTCTGTTCCAAGACACCCCCACTATAGGAAACATCCTCTCCACATCCACTCAATCTGTGCCCTCTGTTCCAAGACTCCCAGTCTATAGGACACATCCTCTCCACATCCACACTATTTGTTACCTCTGGTCCTAGACTCCCCCACTATAGGAAACATCCTCTCCTCATCCACTCTATCTGTGTCCTCTGGTCCTAAACTCTCCCAATACAGGAAACATCCTCTCCACATCCACTCTATCTGTGTCCTCTGGTCCTAAACTCTCCCACTACAGGAAACATCCTCTCCACATCCACACTATTTGTTACCTCTGGTCCTAGACTCCCCCACTATAGGAAACATCCTCTCCACATCCACTCTATCTGTTTGCTGGTCGTTGACTCTCCCACTATAGGAAACATCCTCTCCACATCCACTCTATCTGTGTCCTCTGGTCCTAGACTCCCCCACTACAGGAAACATCCTCTCCACATCCACTCTATCTGTGTCCTCTGGTCCAAGACTCCCCCACAATAGGACACATCCTCTCCACATCCACTCTATCTGTGTCCTCTGGTTCTAGACTCCCATACTACAGGAAACATCCTCTCCACATCCACTCCATCTGTGTCCTCTGGTCCTAGACTCCCCCACTACAGGAAACATCCTCTCTACATCCACTCTAACTGTGTCCTCTGTTCCTATACTCCCCCACTATAGGAAACATCCTCTCCTCATCCACTCTATCTGTGCCCTCTGTTCCAAGACACCCCCACTATAGGAAACATCCTCTCCACATCCACTCAATCTGTGCCCTCTGTTCCAAGAATCCCAGTCTATAGGACACATCCTCTCCACATCCACTCTATCAGTGTCCTCTGGTTCTAGACTCCCACACTACAGGAAACATCCTCTCCACATCCACTCCATCTGTGTCCTCTGTTCCTATACTCCCCCACTATAGGAAACATCCTCTCCACATCCACTCTATCTGTGCCCTCTGTTCCAAGACTCCCCCACTATAGGAAACATCCTCTCCACATCCACTCTATCTGTGCCCTCTGTTCCAAGACTCCCCGACTATAGGAAACATCCTCTCCACATCCACTTTATCTGTGTCCTCTGGTCCAAGACTCCCCCACTACAGGACACCCCCTCTCCACATCCACTCTATCTGTGCCCTCTGTTCCAAGACTCTCAGACTATAGGAAACATCCTCTCCACATCCACTCTATGTGTGTCCTCTGGTCCTAGACTCCCCCACTACAGGAAACATCCTCTCCACATCCACTCTATCTGTGGCCTCTGGTCCTAGACTCCCCCACTACAGGAAACATCCTCTCCACATCCACTCTATCTGTGTCCTCTGGTCCTAGACTCCCCCACTACAGGAAACATCCTCTCCACATCCACTCTATCTGTGTCCTCTGGTCCTAGACTCTCCCACTACAGGAAACATCCTCTCCACATCCACTCTATTTGTTACCTCTGGTCCTAGACTCCCCCACTATAGGAAACATCCTCTCCACATCCACTCTATCTGTTTTCTGGTCGTTGACTCTCCCACTATAGGAAACATCCTCTCCACATCCACTCTATCTGTGTCCTCTGGTACTAGACTACCCCACTACAGGAAACATCCTCTCCACATCCACTCTATCTGTGTCCTCTGGTCCTAAACTCCCCCACTACAGGAAACATCCTCTCAACATCCACTCTATCTGTGTCCTCTGTTCCAAGACTCCCCCACAATAGGACACATCCTCTCCACATCCACTCTATCTGTGTCCTCTGGTTCTAGACTCCCACACTACAGGAAACATCCTCTCCACATCCACTCCATCTGTGTCCTCTGGTCCTAGACTCCCCCACTACAGGAAACATCCTCTCTACATCCACTCTATCTGTGTCCTCTGTCCCTATACTCCCCCACTATAGGAAACATCCTCTCCACATCCACTCTATTTGTGACATCTGGTCCTAGACTCCCACACTACAGGAAAAATCCTCTCCACATCCACTCCATCTGTGTCCTCTGGTCCTAGACTCCCCCACTACAGGAAATATCCTCTCTACATCCACTCTGTCTGTGTCCTCTGTTCCTATACTCCCCCACTATAGGAAACATCCTCTCCACATCCACTCCATCTGTGCCCTCTGTTCCAAGACTCCCCCACTATAGGAAACATCCTCTCCACATCCACTCTATCTGTGCCCTCTGTTCCAAGACTCCCCCACTATAGGAAACATCCTCTCCACATCCACTCTATCTGTTTTCTGGTCCTAGACTCTCCCACTACTGGAAACATCCTCTCCACATCCACTCTATCTGTGTCCTCTGGTCCTACACTCCCCCACTACAGGAAACATCCTCTCCACATCCACTTTATCTGTGTCCTCTGGTCCTAGACTCCCCCACTACAGGAAACACCCTCTCCACATCCACTCTATCTGTGCCCTCTGTTCCAAACTCCCAGACTATAGGAAACATCCTCTCCACATCCACTCTATGTGTGTCCTCTGCTCCTAGACTCCCCCACTACAGGAAACATCCTCTCCACATCCACTCTATCTGTGTCCTCTGGTCCTAGACTCCCCCACTACAGGAAACATCCTCTCCACAACCAATCTATCTGTGTCCTCTGGTCCTAGACTCCCCCACTACAGGAAACATCCTCTCCACATCCACTCTATCTGTGTCCTCTGGTCCTAAACTCTCCCACTACAGGAAACATCCTCTCCACATCCACACTATTTGTTACCTCTGGTCCTAGACTCCCCCACTATAGGAAACATCCTCTCCACATCTACTCTCTCTGTTTGCTGGTCGTTGACTCTCCCACTATAGGAAACATCCTCTCCACATCCACTCTATCTGTGTCCTCTGGTCCTAGACTCCCCCACTACAGGAAACATCCTCTCCACATCCACTCTATCTGTGTCCTCTGGTCCAAGACTCCCCCACAATAGGACACATCCTCTCCACATCCACTCTATCTGTGTCCTCTGGTTCTAGACTCCCACACTACAGGAAACATCCTCTCCACATCCACTCCATCTGTGTCCTCTGGTCCTAGACTCCCCCACTACAGGAAACATCCTCTCTACATCCACTCTAACTGTGTCCTCTGTTCCTATACTCCCCCACTATAGGAAACATCCTCTCCTCATCCACTCTATCTGTGCCCTCTGTTCCAAGACACCCCCACTATAGGAAACATCCTCTCCACATCCACTCAAACTGTGCCCTCTGTTCCAAGACTCCCAGTCTATAGGAAACATCCTCTCCACATCCACTCTATCTGTGTCCTCTGGTCCTAGACTCCCCCACTACAGGAAACATCCTCTCCACATCCACTCTATCTGTGTCCTCTGGTCCTAGACTCCCCCACTACAGGAAACATCCTCTCCACATCCACTCTATCTGTGTCCTCTGGTCCTAGACTCTCCCACTACAGGAAACATCCTCTCCACATCCACTCTGTTTGTTACCTCTGGTCCTACACTCCCCCACTATAGGAAACATCCTCTCCACATCCACTCTATCTGTTTTCTGGTCGTTGACTCTCCCACTATAGGAAACATCCTCTCCACATCCACTCTATGTGTGTCCTCTGCTCCTAGACTCCCCCACTACAGGAAACATCCTCTCCACATCCACTCTATCTGTGTCCTCTGGTCCTAGACTTCCCCACTACACGAAACATCCTCTCCACATCCACTCTATCTGTGTCCTCTGGTCCAAGACTCCCCCACAATAGGACACATCCTCTCCACATCCACTCTATCAGTGTCCTCTGGTTCTAGACTCCCACACTACAGGAAACATCCTCTCCACATCCACTCCATCTGTGTCCTCTGTTCCTATACTCCCGCACTATAGGAAACATCCTCTCCACATCCACTCTATCTGTGCCCTCTGTTCCAAGACTCCCCCACTATAGGAAACATCCTCTCCACATCCACTCTATCTGTGCCCTCTGTTCCAAGACTCCCCGACTATAGGAAACATCCTCTCCACATCCACTCTATTTGTGACATCTGGTCCTAGACTCCCCCACTATAGGAAACATCCTCTCCACATCCACTCTATCTGTGTCCTCTGGTCCTAGACTCCCCCACTACAGGAAACATCCTCTCCACATCCACTCTAGCTGTGTCCTCTGGTCCTAGACTCCCCCACTATAGGAAACATCCTCTCCACATCCACTCTATCTGTGTCCTCTGGTCCTAGACTCCCCCACTACAGGAAACATCCTCTCCACATCCACTTTATCTGTGTCCTCTGGTACTAGACTCCCCCACTACAGGAAACACCCTCTCCACATCCACTCCATCTGTGTCCTCTGGTCCTAGACTCCCCCACTACAGGAAACACCCTCTCCACATCCACTCTATCTGTGTCCTCTGGTCCTAGACTCCCCCACTACAGGAAACATCCTCTCCACATCCACTCTATCTGTGCCCTCTGTTCCAAGACTCCCCCACTTTAGGAAACATCCTCTCCACATCCACTCTATCTGTGCCCTCTGGTCCTAGACTCCCCCACTACAGGAAACATCCTCTCCACATCCACTCTATCTGTGTCCTCTGGTCCTAGACTCCCCCACTACAGGAAACATCCTCTCCACATCCACTCTATCTGTGTCCTCTGGTCCTAGACTCTCCCACTACAGGAAACATCCTCTCTACATCCACACTATTTGTTACCTCTGGTCCTATACTCCCCCACTATAGGAAACATCCTCTCCACATCCACTCTATCTGTTTTCTGGTCGTTGACTCTCCCACTATAGGAAACATCCTCTCCACATCCACTCTATCTGTGTCCTCTGGTACTAGACTCCCCCACTACAGGAAACAACCTCTCCACATCCACTCTATCTGTGTCCTGTGGTCCTAGACTCCCCCACTGCAGGAAACATCCTCTCCACATCCACTCTATCTGTGTCCTCTGGTCCAAGACTCCCCCACAATAGGACACATCCTCTCCACATCCACTCTATCTGTGTCCTCTGGTTCTAGACTCCCACACTACAGGAAACATCCTCTCCACATCCACTCCATCTGTGTCCTCTGGTCCTAGACTCCCCCACTACAGGAAACATCCTCTCTACATCCACTCTATCTGTGTCCTCTGTTCCTATACTCTCCCACTATAGGAAACATCCTCTCCACATCCACTCTATCTGTGCCCTCTGTTCCAAGACTCCCCCAGTATAGGAAACATCCTCTCCACATCCAATTTATCTGTGCCCTCTGTTCCAAGACTCCCCGACTATAGGAAATATCCTCTCCACATCCACTCTATTTGTGACATCTGGTCCTAGACTCCCCCACTATAGGAAACATCCTCTCCACATCCACTCTATCTGTGTCCACTGGTCCTAGACTCTCCCACTGTAGCAAACATCCTCTCCACATCCACTCTCTCTGTGTCCTCTGGTCCTAGACTCCCCCACTATATGACACATCCTCTCCACATCCACTCTATCTGTGGTCCTAGACTCTCCCACTATATGAAACACCCTCTCCACATCCACTCTATCTGTGCCCTCTGGTCCAAGACTCCCCGACTATAGGAAACATCCTCTCCACATCCACTCTATCTGTGTCCTCTGGTCCTAGTCTCCCCCCACCCCCACTATAGGAAACATCCTCTCAACATCCACTCTATCTCTGTCCTCTGGTCCTAGACTCCCACACTACAGGAAACATCCTCTCCACATCCACTCCATCTGTGTCCTCTGGTCCTAGACTCCCCCACTACAGGAAACATGCTCTCCACATCCACTCTATCTGTGTCCTCTGGTCCTGGACTCCCCCCACTATTGGAAACATCCTCTCCACATCCATTCTATCTCTGTCCTCTGGACATAGACTCCCCCACTATAGGAAACATCCTCTGCACATCCACTCTATCTGTGTCCTCTGGTCCTAGACTTCCCCACTACAGGAAACATCCTCTCCACATCCACTCTATCTGTGTCCTCTGGTCCTAGACTCGCCCACTACAGGAAACATCCTCTCCACATCCACTCTATTTGTGACCTCTGGTCCTAGACTCCCCCACTATAGGAAACATCCTCTCCACATCCCCTCTATCTGTTTTCTGGTCCTTGACTCTCCCACTATAGGAAATATCCTCTGCATATCCACTCTATCTGTGTCCTCTGGTCCTAGACTCCCCCACAATAGGAAACCTCCTCTCCACATCCACTCTATCTGTGTCTTCTGGTCCTAGACTCCCCCATTATAGGAAACATGCTCTCCACATCCACTCTATCTGTGTCCTCTGGTCCTAGACTCCCCCCACTATAGGAAACATCCTCTCCACATCCATTCTATCTCTGTCCTCTGGACATAGACTCCCCCACTATAGGAAACATCCTCTGCACATCCACTCTATCTGTGTCCTCTCGTACTAGACTTCCCCACTACAGGAAACATCCTCTCCACATCCACTCTATCTGTGGTCCTAGACTCTCCCACTTTAGGAAACATCCTCTCCACATCCACTCTATCTGTGCCCTCTGGTCCAAGACTCCCCGACTATAGGAAACATCCTCTCCACATCCACTCTATCTGTGCCCTCTGTTCCAAGATTCCCCGACTATAGGAAACATCCTCTCCACATCCACTCTATCTGTGCCCTCTGTTCCAAGACTCCCCGACTATAGGAAACATCCTCTCCACATCCACTCTATCTGTGCCCTCTGTTCCAAGACTCACCGACTATAGGAAACATCCTCTCCACATCCACTCTATCTGTGCCCTCCGGTCCAAGACTCCCCGACTATAGGAAACATCCTCTCCACATCCACTCTATCTGTGCCCTCTGTTCCAAGACTCCCAGACTATCGGAAACATCCTCTCCTCATCCACTCTATCTGTGTCCTCTGCTCCTAGACTCCCCCACTACAGGAAACATCCTCTCCACATCCACTCTATCTGTGTCCTCTGGTCCTAGACTCCCCCACTACAGGAAACATCCTCTCCACATCCACTCTATCTGTGTCCTCTGGTCCAAGACTCCCCCACAATAGGACACATCCTCTCCACATCCACTCTATCAGTGTCCTCTGGTTCTAGACTCCCACACTACAGGAAACATCCTCTCCACATCCACTCCATCTGTGTCCTCTGTTCCTATACTCCCCCACTATAGGAAACATCCTCTCCACATCCACTCTATCTGTGCCCTCTGTTCCAAGACTCCCCCACTATAGGAAACATCCTCTCCACATCCACTCTATCTGTGCCCTCTGTTCCAAGACTCCCCGACTATAGGAAACATCCTCTCCACATCCACTCTATTTGTGACATCTGGTCCTAGACTCCCCCACTATAGGAAACATCCTCTCCACATCCACTCTATCTGTGTCCTCTGGTCCTAGACTCCCCCACTACAGGAAACATCCTCTCCACATCCACTCTAGCTGTGTCCTCTGGTCCTAGACACCCCCACTATAGGAAACATCCTCTCCACATCCACTCTATCTATGTCCTCTGGTCCTAGACTCCCCCACTACAGGAAACATCCTCTCCACATCCACTTTATCTGTGTCCTCTGGTCCTAGACTCCCCCACTACAGGAAACACCCTCTCCACATCCACTCTATCTGTGTCCTCTGGTCCTAGACTCCCCCACTACAGGAAACACCCTCTCCACATCCACTCTATCTGTGTCCTGTGGTCCTAGACTCCCCCACTACAGGAAACATCCTCTCCACATCCACTCTATCTGTGCCCTCTGTTCCAAGACTCCCCCACTTTAGGAAACATCCTCTCCACATCCACTCTATCTGTGCCCTCTGGTCCTAGACTCCCCCACTACAGGAAACATCCTCTCCACATCCACTCTATCTGTGTCCTCTGGTCCTAGACTCCCCCACTACAGGAAACATCCTCTCCACATCCACTCCATCTGTGTCCTCTGGTCCTAGACTCCCCCACTACAGGAAACATCCTCTCCACATCCACTCTATCTGTGTCCACTGGTCCTAGACTCTCCCACTGTAGCAAACATCCTCTCCACATCCACTCTGTCTGTGTCCTCTGGTCCTAGACTCCCCCACTATAGGACACATCCTCTCCACATCCACTCTATCTGTGGTCCTAGACTCTCCCACTATATGAAACACCCTCTCCACATCCACTCTATCTGTGCCCTCTGGTCCAAGACTCCCCGACTATAGGAAACATCCTCTCCACATCCACTCTATCTGTGTCCTCTGGTCCTAGTCTCCCCCCACCCCCACTATAGGAAACATCCTCTCAACATCCACTCTATCTCTGTCCTCTGGTCCTAGACTCCCACACTACAGGAAACATCCTCTCCACATCCACTCCATCTGTGTCCTCTGGTCCTAGACTCCCCCACTACAGGAAACATGCTCTCCACATCCACTCTATCTGTGTCCTCTGGTCCTAGACTCCCCCCACTATAGGAAAAATCCTCTCTACATCCATTCTATCTCTGTCCTCTGGACATAGACTCCCCCACTATAGGAAACATCCTCTGCACATCCACTCTATCTGTGTCCTCTGGTCCTAGACTCCCCCACTATAGGAAACATCCTCTCCACATCCACTCTATCTGTGTCCTCTGGTCCTAGACTCGCCCACTACAGGAAACATCCTCTCCACATCCACTCTATTTGTGACCTCTGGTCCTAGTCTCCCCCACTATAGGAAACATCCTCTCCACATCCCCTCTATCTGTTTTCTGGTCCTTGACTCTCCCACTATAGGAAATATCCTCTGCATATCCACTCTATCTGTGTCCTCTGGTCCTAGACTCCCCCACAATAGGAAACCTCCTCTCCACATCCACTCTATCTGTGTCTTCTGGACCTAGACTCCCCCATTATAGGAAACATGCTCTCCACATCCACTCTATCTGTGTCCTCTGGTCCTAGACTCCCCCCACTATAGGAAACATCCTCTCCACATCCATTCTATCTCTGTCCTCTGGACATAGACTCCCCCACTATAGGAAACATCCTCTGCACATCCACTCTATCTGTGTCCTCTCGTACTAGACTTCCCCACTACAGGAAACATCCTCTCCACATCCACTCTATCTGTGGTCCTAGACTCTCCCACTTTAGGAAACATCCTCTCCACATCCACTCTATCTGTGCCCTCTGGTCCAAGACTCCCCGACTATAGGAAACATCCTCTCCACATCCACTCTATCTGTGCCCTCTGTTCCAAGACTCCCCGACTATAGGAAACATCCTCTCCACATCCACTCTATCTGTGCCCTCTGTTCCAAGACTCCCCGACTATAGGAAACATCCTCTCCACATCCACTCATTCTGTGCCCTCTGTTCCAAGACTCACCGACTATAGGAAACATCCTCTCCACATCCACTCTATCTGTGCCCTCCGGTCCAAGACTCCCCGACTATAGGAAACATCCTCTCCACATCCACTCTATCTGTGCCCTCTGTTCCAAGACTCCCAGACTATCGGAAACATCCTCTCCTCATCCACTCTATCTGTGTCCTCTGCTCCTAGACTCCCCCACTACAGGAAACATCCTCTCCACATCCACTCTATCTGTGTCCTCTGGTCCTAGACTCCCCCACTACAGGAAACATCCTCTCCACATCCACTCTATCTGTGTCCTCTGGTCCAAGACTCCCCCACAATAGGACACATCCTCTCCACATCCACTCTATCAGTGTCCTCTGGTTCTAGACTCCCACACTACAGGAAACATCCTCTCCACATCCACTCCATCTGTGTCCTCTGTTCCTATACTCCCCCACTATAGGAAACATCCTCTCCACATCCACTCTATCTGTGCCCTCTGTTCCAAGACTCCCCTACTATAGGAAATATCCTCTCCACATCCACTCTATCTGTGCCCTCTGTTCCAAGACTCCCCGACTATAGGAAACATCCTCTCCACATCCACTCTATTTGTGACATCTGGTCCTAGACTCCCCCACTATAGGAAACATCCTCTCCACATCCACTCTATCTGTGTCCTCTGGTCCTAGACTCCCCCACTACAGGAAACATCCTCTCCACATCCACTCTAGCTGTGTCCTCTGGTCCTAGACACCCCCACTATAGGAAACATCCTCTCCACAACCACTCTATCTATGTCCTCTGGTCCTAGACTCCCCCACTACAGGAAACATCCTCTCCACATCCACTCTATCTGTGCCCTCTGTTCCAAGACTCCCCCACTTTAGGAAACATCCTCTCCACATCCACTCTATCTGTGCCCTCTGGTCCTAGACTCCCCCACTACAGGAAACATCCTCTCCACATCCACTCTATCTGTGTCCTCTGGTCCTAGACTCCCCCACTACAGGAAACATCCTCTCCACATCCACTCCATCTGTGTCCTCTGGTCCTAGACTCCCCCACTACAGGAAACATCCTCTCCACATCCACTCTATCTGTGTCCACTGGTCCTAGACTCTCCCACTGTAGCAAACATCCTCTCCACATCCACTCTGTCTGTGTCCTCTGGTCCTAGACTCCCCCACTATAGGACACATCCTCTCCACATCCACTCTATCTGTGGTCCTAGACTCTCCCACTATATGAAACACCCTCTCCACATCCACTCTATCTGTGCCCTCTGGTCCAAGACTCCCCGACTATAGGAAACATCCTCTCCACATCCACTCAATCTGTGTCCTCTGGTCCTAGTCTCCCCCCACCCCCACTATAGGAAACATCCTCTCAACATCCACTCTATCTTTGTCCTCTGGTCCTAGACTCCCACACTACAGGAAACATCCTCTCCACATCCACTCCATCTGTGTCCTCTGGTCCTAGACTCCCCCACTACAGGAAACATCCTCTCCACATCCACTCCATCTGTGTCCTCTGGTCCTAGACTCCCCCACTACAGGAAACATCCTCTCCACATCCACTCTATCTGTGCCCTCTGTTCCAAGACTCCCCCACTTTAGGAAACATCCTCTCCACATCCACTCTATCTGTGCCCTCTGGTCCTAGACTCCCCCACTACAGGAAACATCCTCTCCACATCCACTCTATCTGTGTCCTCTGGTCCTAGACTCTCCCACTACAGGAAACATCCTCTCCACATCCACTCTATTTGTTACCTCTGGTCCTACACTCCCCCTCTATAGGAAACATCCTCTCCACATCCACTCTATCTGTTTTCTGGTCGTTGACTCTCCCACTATAGGAAACATCCTCTCCACATCCACTCTATGTGTGTCCTCTGCTCCTAGACTCCCCCACTACAGGAAACATCCTCTCCACATCCACTCTATCTGTGTCCTCTGGTCCTAGACTCCCCCACTACAGGAAACATCCTCTCCACATCCACTCTATCTGTGTCCTCTGGTCCAAGACTCCCCCACAATAGGACACATCCTCTCCACATCCACTCTATCTGTGTCCTCTGGTTCTAGACTCCCACACTACAGGAAACATCCTCTCCACATCCACTCCATCTGTGTCCTCTGGTCCTAGACTCCCCCACTACAGGAAACATCCTCTCTACATCCACTCTAACTGTGTCCTCTGTTCCTATACTCCCCCACTATAGGAAACATCCTCTCCTCATCCACTCTATCTGTGCCCTCTGTTCCAAGACACCCCCACTATAGGAAACATCCTCTCCACATCCACTCAATCTGTGCCCTCTGTTCCAAGACTCCCAGTCTATAGGAAACATCCTCTCCACATCCACTCTATCTGTGTCCTCTGGTCCTAGACTCCCCCACTATAGGAAACATCCTCTCCACATCCACTCTATCTGTGTCCTCTGGTCCTAGACTCCCCCACTACAGGAAACATCCTCTCCACATCCACTCTAGCTGTGTCCTCTGGTCCAGACTCCCCCACTATAGGAAACATCCTCTCCACATCCACTCTATCTGTGTCCTCTGGTCCTAGACTCCCCCACTACAGGAAACATCCTCTCCACATCCACTTTATCTGTGTCCTCTGGTCCAAGGCTCCCCCACTACAGGAAACACCCTCTCCACATCCACTCTATCTGTGTCCTCTGGTCCAAGACTCCCCCACAATAGGACACATCCTCTCCACATCCACTCTATCTGTGTCCTCTGGTCCTAGACTCCCCCACTACAGGAAACATCCTCTCTACATCCACTCTAACTGTGTCCTCTGTTCCTATACTCCCCCACTATAGGAAACATCCTCTCCTCATCCACTCTATCTGTGCCCTCTGTTCCAAGACACCCCCACTATAGGAAACATCCTCTCCATATCCACTCAATCTGTGCCCTCTGTTCCAAGACTCCCCGACTATAGGAAACATCCTCTCCACATCCACGCTATTTGTGACATCTGGTCCTAGACTCCCCCACTATAGGAAACATCCTCTCCACATCCACTCTATCTGTGTCCTCTGGTCCTAGACTCCCCCACTACAGGAAACATCCTCTCCACATCCACTCTAGCTGTGTCCTCTGGTCCTAGACTCCCCCAGTATAGGAAACATCCTCTCCACATCCACTCTATCTGTGTCCTCTGGTCCTAGACTCCCCCACTACAGGAAACATCCTCTCCACATCCACTTTATCTGTGTCCACTGGTCCAAGGCTCCCCCACTACAGGAAACACCCTCTCCACATCCACTCTATCTGTGCCCTCTGTTCCAAGACTCCCAGACTATAGGAAACATCCTCTCCACATCCACTCTATGTGTGTCCTCTGCTCCTAGACTCCCCCACTACAGGAAACATCCTCTCCACATCCACTCTATCTGTGTCCTCTGGTCCTAGACTCCCCCACTACAGGAAACATCCTCTCCACATCCACTCTATCTGTGTCCTCTGGTCCTAGACTCTCCCACTACAGGAAACATCCTCTCTACATCCACACTATTTGTTACCTCTGGTCCTAGACTCCCCCACTATAGGAAACATCCTCTCCACATCCACTCTATCTGTTTTCTGGTCGTTGACTCTCCCACTATAGGAAACATCCTCTCCACATCCACTCTATCTGTGTCCTCTGGTACTAGACTCCCCCACTACAGGAAACAACCTCTCCACATCCACTCTATCTGTGTCCTCTGGTCCTAGACTCCCCCACTACAGGAAACATCCTCTCCACATCCACTCTATCTGTGCCCTCTGGTCCAAGACTCCCCGACTATAGGAAACATCCTCTCCACATCCACTCTATCTGTGTCCTCTGGTCCTAGACTCCCCCACTACAGGAAACATCCTCTCCACATCCACTCTATCTGTGTCCTCTGGTCCAAGACTCCCCCACAATAGGACACATCCTCTCCACATCCACTCTATCTGTGTCCTCTGGTTCTAGACTCCCACACTACAGGAAACATCCTCTCCACATCCACTCCATCTGTGTCCTCTGGTCCTAGGCTCCCCCACTACAGGAAACATCCTCTCTACATCCACTCTATCTGTGTCCTCTGTTCCTATACTCCCCCACTATAGGAAACATCCTTTCCACATCCACTCTATCTGTGCCCTCTGTTCCAAGGCTCCCCGACTATAGGAAACATCCTCTCCACATCCACTCTATTTGTGACATCTGGTCCTAGACTCCCCCACTATAGGAAACATCCTCTCCACATCCACTCTATCTGTGTCCACTGGTCCTAGACTCTCCCACTGTAGCAAACATCCTCTCCACATCCACTCTGTCTGTGTCCTCTGGTCCTAGACTCCCCCACTATAGGACACATCCTCTCCACATCCACTCTATCTGTGGTCCTAGACTCTCCCACTATATGAAACACCCTCTCCACATCCACTCTATCTGTGCCCTCTGGTCCAAAACTCCCCGACTACAGGAAACACCCTCTCCACATCCACTCTATCTGTGTCCTCTGTTCCAAGACTCCCAGACTATAGGAAACATCCTCTCCACATCCACTCTATGTGTGTCCTCTGCTCCTAGACTCCCCCACTACAGGAAACATCCTCTCCACATCCACTCTATCTGTGTCCTCTGGTCCTAGACTCCCCCACTACAGGAAACATCCTCTCCACAACCACTCTATCTGTGTCCTCTGGTCCTAGACTCCCCCACTACAGGAAACATCCTCTCCACATCCACTCTATCTGTGTCCTCTGGTCCTAGACTCTCCCACTACAGGAAACATCCTTTCCACATCCACACTATTTGTTACCTCTGGTCCTAGACTCCCCCACTATAGGAAACATCCTCTCCACATCCACTCTATCTGTTTTCTGGTCGTTGTCTCTCCCACTATAGGAAACATCCTCTCCACATCCACTCTATCTGTGTCCTCTGGTACTAGACTCCCCCACTACAGGAAACATCCTCTCCACATCCACTCTATCTGTGTCCTCTGGTCCTAGACTCCCCCACTACAGGAAACATCCTCTCCACATCCACTCTATCTGTGCCCTCTGGTCCAAGACTCCCCGACTATAGGAAACATCCTCTCCACATCCACTCTATCTGTGTCCTCTGGTCCTAGACTCCCCCACTACAGGAAACATCCTCTCCACATCCACTCTATCTTTGTCCTCTGGTCCAAGACTCCCCCACAATAGGACACATCCTCTCCACATCAACTCTATCTGTGTCCTCTGGTTCTAGACTCCCACTCTACAGGAAACATCCTCTCCACATCCACTCCATCTGTGTCCTCTGGTCCTAGACTCCCCCATTATAGGAAACATGCTCTCCACATCCACTCTATCTGTGTCCTCTGGTCCTAGACTCCCCCCACTATAGGAAACATCCTCTCCACATCCATTCTATCTCTGTCCTCTGGACATAGACTCCCCCACTATAGGAAACATCCTCTGCACATCCACTCTATCTGTGTCCTCTGGTACTAGACTTCCCCACTACAGGAAACATCCTCTCCACATCCACTCTATCTGTGGTCCTAGACTCTCCCACTTTAGGAAACACCCTCTCCACATCCACTCTATCTGTGCCCTCTGGTCCAAGACTCCCCGACTATAGGAAACATCCTCTCCACATCCACTCTATCTGTGCCCTCTGGTCCAAGACTCCCCCACTACAGGAAACATCCTCTCCACATCCACTCTATCTGTGTCCTCTGGTCCTAGACTCCCCCACTACAGGAAACATCCTCTCCACATCCACTCTATCTGTGTCCTCTGGTCCAAGACTCCCCCACAATAGGACACATCCTCTCCACATCCACTCTATCTGTGTCCTCTGGTTCTAGACTCCCACACTACAGGAAACATCCTCTCCACATCCACTCCATCTGTGTCCTCTGGTCCTAGACTCCCCCACTACAGGAAACATCCTCTCTACATCCACTCTATCTGTGTCCTCTGTTCCTATACTCCCCCACTATAGGAAACATCCTTTCCACATCCACTCTATCTGTGCCCTCTGTTCCAAGACACCCCCACTATAGGAAACATCCTCTCCACATCCAATTTATCTGTGCCCTCTGTTCCAAGACTCCCCGACTATAGGAAACATCCTCTCCACATCCACTCTATTTGTGACATCTGGTCCTAGACTCCCCCACTATAGGAAACATCCTCTCCACATCCACTCTATCTGTGTCCACTGGTCCTAGACTCTCCCACTGTAGCAAACATCCTCTCCACATCCACTCTGTCTGTGTCCTCTGGTCCTAGACTCCCCCACTATAGGACACATCCTCTCCACATCCACTCTATCTGTGGTCCTAGACTCTCCCACTATATGAAACACCCTCTCCACATCCACTCTATCTGTGCCCTCTGGTCCAAGACTCCCCGACTATAGGAAACATCCTCTCCACCTCCACTCTATCTGTGTCCTCTGTTCCTATACTCCCCCACTATAGGAAACATCCTCTCCACATCCACTCTATCTGTGCCCTCTGTTTCAAGACTCCCCCACTATAGGAAACATCCTCTCCACATCCACTCTATTTGTGACATCTGGTCCTAGACTCCCACACTACAGGAAACATCCTCTCCACATCCACTCCATCTGTGTCCTCTGGTCCTAGACTCCCCCACTACAGGAAATATCCTCTCTACATCCACTCTATCTGTGTCCTCTGGTCCTAGACTCCCCCACTACAGGAAACATCCTCTCTACATCCACTCTATCTGTGTCCTCTGTTCCTATACTCCCCCACTATAGGAAACATCCTTTCCACATCCACTCTATCTGTGCCCTCTGTTCCAAGACTCCCCCACTATAGGAAACATCCTCTCCACATCCAATTTATCTGTGCCCTCTGTTCCAAGACTCCCCGACTATAGGAAACATCCTCTCCACATCCACTCTATTTGTGACATCTGGTCCTAGACTCCCCCACTATAGGAAACATCCTCTCCACATCCACTCTATCTGTGTCCACTGGTCCAAGACTCTCCCACTGCAGCAAACATCCTCTCCACATCCACTCTGTCTGTGTCCTCTGGTCCTAGACTCCCCCACTATAGGACACATCCTCTCCGCATCCACTCTATCTGTGGTCCTAGACTCTCCCACTATATGAAACACCCTCTCCACATCCACTCTATCTGTGCCCTCTGGTCCAAGACTCCCCGACTATAGGAAACATCCTCTCCACATCCACTCTATCTGTGTCCTCTGTTCCTATACTCCCCCACTATAGGAAACATCCTCTCCACATCCACTCTATCTGTGCCCTCTGTTTCAAGACTCCCCCACTATAGGAAACATCCTCTCCACATCCACTCCATTTGTGACATCTGGTCCTAGACTCCCACACTACAGGAAACATCCTCTCCACATCCACTCCATCTGTGTCCTCTGGTCCTAGACTCCCCCACTACAGGAAATATCCTCTCTACATCCACTCTATCTGTGCCCTCTGTTCCAAGACTCCCCCACTATAGGAAACATCCTCTCCACATCCACTCTATCTGTTTTCTGGTCCTAGACTCTCCCACTACTGGAAACATCCTCTCCACATCCACTCTATCTGTGTCCTCTGGTCCTACACTCCCCCACTACAGGAAACATCCTCTCCACATCTACTTTATCTGTGTCCTCTGGTCCTAGACTCCCCGACTACAGGAAACACCCTCTCCACATCCACACTATCTGTGCCCTCTGTTCCAAGACTCCCAGACTATAGGAAACATCCTCTCCACATCCACTCTATGTGTGTCCTCTGCTCCTAGACTCCCCCACTACAGGAAACATCCTCTCCACATCCACTCTATCTGTGTCCTCTGGTCCTAGACTCCCCCACTACAGGAAACATCCTCTCCACAACCACTCTATCTGTGTCCTCTGGTCCTAGACTCCCCCACTACCGGAAACATCCTCTCCACATCCACTCTATCTGTGTCCTCTGGTCCTAGACTCTCCCACTACAGGAAACATCCTTTCCACATCCACACTATTTGTTACCTCTGGTCCTAGACTCCCCCACTATAGGAAACATCCTCTCCACATCCACTCTAACTGTTTTCTGGTCGTTGTCTCTCCCACTATAGGAAACATCCTCTCCACATCCACTCTATCTGTGTCCTCTGGTACTAGACTCCCCCACTACAGGAAACATCCTCTCCACATCCACTCTATCTGTGTCCTCTGGTCCTAGACTCCCCCACTACAGGAAACATCCTCTCCACATCCACTCTATCTGTGCCCTCTGGTCCAAGACTCCCCGACTATAGGAAACATCCTCTCCACATCCACTCTATCTGTGTCCTCTGGTCCTAGACTCCCCCACTACAGGAAACATCCTCTCCACATCCACTCTATCTGTGTCCTCTGGTCCAAGACTCCCCCACAATAGGACACATCCTCTCCACATCCACTCTATCTGTGTCCTCTGGTTCTAGACTCCCACACTACAGGAAACATCCTCTCCACATCCACTCCATCTGTGTCCTCTGGTCCTAGACTCCCCCACTACAGGAAACATCCTCTCTACATCCACTCTATCTGTGTCCTCTGTTCCTATACTCCCCCACTATAGGAAACATCCTTTCCACATCCACTCTATCTGTGCCCTCTGTTCCAAGACTCCCCGACTATAGGAAACATCCTCTCCACATCCACTCTATTTGTGACATCTGGTCCTAGACTCCCCCACTATAGGAAACATCCTCTCCACATCCACTCTATCTGTGTCCACTGGTCCTAGACTCTCCCACTGTAGCAAACATCCTCTCCACATCCACTCTGTCTGTGTCCTCTGGTCCTAGACTCCCCCACTATAGGACACATCCTCTCCACATCCACTCTATCTGTGGTCCTAGACTCTCCCACTATATGAAACACCCTCTCCACATCCACTCTATCTGTGCCCTCTGGTCCAAGACTCCCCGACTACAGGAAACACCCTCTCCACATCCACTCTATCTGTGTCCTCTGTTCCAAGACTCCCAGACTATAGGAAACATCCTCTCCACATCCACTCTATGTGTGTCCTCTGCTCCTAGACTCCCCCACTACAGGAAACATCCTCTCCACATCCACTCTATCTGTGTCCTCTGGTCCTAGACTCCCCCACTACAGGAAACATCCTCTCCACAACTACTCTATCTGTGTCCTCTGGCCCTAGACTCCCCCACTACAGGAAACATCCTCTCCACATCCACTCTATCTGTGTCCTCTGGTCCTAGACTCTCCCACTACAGGAAACATCCTTTCCACATCCACACTATTTGTTACCTCTCGTCCTAGACTCCCCCACTATAGGAAACATCCTCTCCACATCCACTCTATCTGTTTTCTGGTCGTTGTCTCTCCCACTATAGGAAACATCCTCTCCACATCCACTCTATCTGTGTCCTCTGGTACTAGACTCCCCCACTACAGGAAACATCCTCTCCACATCCACTCTATCTGTGTCCTCTGGTCCTAGACTCCCCCACTACAGGAAACATCCTCTCCACATCCACTCTATCTGTGCCCTCTGGTCCAAGACTCCCCGACTATAGGAAACATCCTCTCCACATCCACTCTATCTGTGTCCTCTGGTCCTAGACTCCCCCACTACAGGAAACATCCTCTCCACATCCACTCTATCTGTGTCCTCTGGTCCAAGACTCCCCCACAATAGGACACATCCTCTCCACATCCACTCTATCTGTGTCCTCTGGTTCTAGACTCCCACACTACAGGAAACATCCTCTCCACATCCACTCCATCTGTGTCCTCTGGTCCTAGACTCCCCCACTACAGGAAACATCCTCTCTACATCCACTCTATCTGTGTCCTCTGTTCCTATACTCCCCCACTATAGGAAACATCCTCTCCACATCCACTCTATCTGTGTCCACTGGTCCTAGACTCTCCCACTGTAGCAAACATCCTCTCCACATCCACTCTGTCTGTGTCCTCTGGTCCTAGACTCCCCCACTATAGGACACATCCTCTCTACATCCACTCTATCTGTGGTCCTAGACTCTCCCACTATATGAAACACCCTCTCCACATCCACTCTATCTGTGCCCTCTGGTCCAAGACTCCCCGACTATAGGAAACATCCTCTCCACATCCACTCTATCTGTGTCCTCTGGTCCTAGTCTCCCCCCCCCCCCACTATAGGAAACATCCTCTCAACATCCACTCTATCTCTGTCCTCTGGTCCTAGACTCCCACACTACAGGAAACATCCTCTCCACATCCACTCCTTCTGTGTCCTCTGGTCCTAGACCCCCCCCCACTACAGGAAACATGCTCTCCACATCCACTCTATCTGTGTCCTCTGGTCCTAGACTCCCCCCACTATAGGAAACATCCTCTCCACATCCATTCTATCTCTGTCCTCTGGACATAGACTCCCCCACTATAGGAAACATCCTCTGCACATCCACTCTATCTGTGTCCTCTGGTCCTAGACTTCCCCACTACAGGAAACATCCTCTCCACATCCACTCTATCTGTGTCCTCTGGTCCTAGACTCGCCCGCTACAGGAAACATCCTCTCCACATCCACTCTATTTGTGACCTCTGGTCCTAGACTCCCCCACTATAGGAAACATCCTCTCCACATCCCCTCTATCTGTTTTCTGGTCCTTGACTCTCCCACTATAGGAAATATCCTCTGCATATCCACTCTATCTGTGTCCTCTGGTCCTAGACTCCCCCACAATAGGAAACCTCCTCTCCACATCCACTCTATCTGTGTCCTCTGGTCCTAGACTCCCCCATTATAGGAAACATGCTCTCCACATCCACTCTATCTGTGTCCTCTGGTCCTAGACTCCCCCCACTATAGGAAACATCCTCTCCACATCCATTCTATCTCTGTCCTCTGGACATAGACTCCCCCACTATAGGAAACATCCTCTGCACATCCACTCTATCTGTGTCCTCTGGTACTAGACTTCCCCACTACAGGAAACATCCTCTCCACATCCACTCTATCTGTGGTCCTAGACTCTCCCACTTTAGGAAACACCCTCTCCACATCCACTCTATCTGTGCCCTCTGGTCTAAGACTCCCCGACTATAGGAAACATCCTCTCCACATCCACTCTATCTGTGCCCTCTGGTCCAAGACTCCCCCACTACAGGAAACATCCTCTCCACATCCACTCTATCTGTGTCCTCTGGTCCTAGACTCCCCCACTACAGGAAACATCCTCTCCACATCCACTCTATCTGTGTCCTCTGGTCCAAGACTCCCCCACAATAGGACACATCCTCTCCACATCCACTCTATCTGTGTCCTCTGGTTCTATACTCCCACACTACAGGAAACATCCTCTCCACATCCACTCCATCTGTGTCCTCTGGTCCTAGACTCCCCCACTACAGGAAACATCCTCTCTACATCCACTCTATCTGTGTCCTCTGTTCCTATACTCCCCCACTATAGGAAACATCCTTTCCACATCCACTCTATCTGTGCCCTCTGTTCCAAGACTCCCCCACTATAGGAAACATCCTCTCCACATCCAATTTATCTGTGCCCTCTGTTCCAAGACTCCCCGACTATAGGAAACATCCTCTCCACATCCACTCTATTTGTGACATCTGGTCCTAGACTCCCCCACTATAGGAAACATCCTCTCCACATCCACTCTATCTGTGTCCACTGGTCCTAGACTCTCCCACTGTAGCAAACATCCTCTCCACATCCACTCTGTCTGTGTCCTCTGGTCCTAGACTCCCCCACTATAGGACACATCCTCTCCACATCCACTCTATCTGTGGTCCTAGACTCTCCCACTATATGAAACACCCTCTCCACATCCACTCTATCTGTGCCCTCTGGTCCAAGACTCCCCGATTATAGGAAACATCCTCTCCACCTCCACTCTATCTGTGTCCTCTGTTCCTATACTCCCCCACTATAGGAAACATCCTCTCCACATCCACTCTATCTGTGCCCTCTGTTTCAAGACTCCCCCACTATAGGAAACATCCTCTCCACATCCACTCTATTTGTGACATCTGGTCCTAGACTCCCACACTACAGGAAACATCCTCTCCACAGCCACTCCATCTGTGTCCTCTGGTCCTAGACTCCCCCACTACAGGAAATATCCTCTCTACATCCACTCTATCTGTGTCCTCTGGTCCTAGACTCCCCCACTACAGGAAACATCCTCTCTACATCCACTCTATCTGTGTCCTCTGTTCCTATACTCCCCCACTATAGGAAACATCCTTTCCACATCCACTCTATCTGTGCCCTCTGTTCCAAGACTCCCCCACTATAGGAAACATCCTCTCCACATCCAATTTATCTGTGCCCTCTGTTCCAAGACTCCCCGACTATAGGAAACATCCTCTCCACATCCACTCTATTTGTGACATCTGGTCCTAGACTCCCCCACTATAGGAAACATCCTCTCCACATCCACTCTATCTGTGTCCACTGGTCCTAGACTCTCCCACTGTAGCAAACATCCTCTCCACATCCACTCTGTCTGTGTCCTCTGGTCCTAGACTCCCCCACTATAGGACACATCCTCTCCGCATCCACTCTATCTGTGCCCTCTGGTCCAAGACTCCCCGACTATAGGAAACATCCTCTCCACATCCACTCTATCTGTGTCCTCTGTTCCTATACTCCCCCACTATAGGAAACATCCTCTCCACATCCACTCTATCTGTGCCCTCTGTTTCAAGACTCCCCCACTATAGGATACATCCTCTCCACATCCACTCCATTTGTGACATCTGGTCCTAGACTCCCACACTACAGGAAACATCCTCTCCACATCCACTCCATCTGTGTCCTCTGGTCCTAGACTCCCCCACTACAGGAAATATCCTCTCTACATCCACTCTATCTGTGCCCTCTGTTCCAAGACTCCCCCACTATAGGAAACATCCTCTCCACATCCACTCTATCTGTTTTCTGGTCCTAGACTCTCCCACTACTGGAAACATCCTCTCCACATCCACTCTATCTGTGTCCTCTGGTCCTACACTCCCCCACTACAGGAAACATCCTCTCCACATCCACTTTATCTGTGTCCTCTGGTCCTAGACTCCCCGACTACAGGAAACACCCTCTCCACATCCACACTATCTGTGCCCTCTGTTCCAAGACTCCCAGACTATAGGAAACATCCTCTCCACATCCACTCTATGTGTGTCCTCTGCTCCTAGACTCCCCCACTACAGGAAACATCCTCTCCACATCCACTCTATCTGTGTCCTCTGGTCCTAGACTCCCCCACTACAGGAAACATCCTCTCCACAACCACTCTATCTGTGTCCTCTGGTCCTAGACTCCCCCACTACAGGAAACATCCTCTCCACATCCACTCTATCTGTGTCCTCTGGTCATAGACTCCCCCACTACAGGAAACATCCTTTCCACATCCACACTATTTGTTACCTCTGGTCCTAGACTCCCCCACTATAGGAAACATCCTCTCCACATCCACTCTATCTGTTTTCTGGTCGTTGACTCTCCCACTATAGGAAACATCCTCTCCACATCCACTCTATCTGTGTCCTCTGGTACTAGACTCCCCCACTACAGGAAACATCCTCTCCACATCCACTCTATCTGTGTCCTCTGGTCCTAGACTCCCCCACTACAGGAAACATCCTCTCCACATCCACTCTATCTGTGCCCTCTGCTCCAAGACTCCCCGACTATAGGAAACATCCTCTCCACATCCACTCTATCTGTGTCCTCTGTTCCTATACTCCCCCACTATAGGAAACATCCTCTCCACATCCACTCTATCTGTGCCCTCTGGTTCAAGACTCCCCCACTATAGGAAACATCCTCTCCACATCCACTCCATTTGTGACATCTGGTCCTAGACTCCCACACTACAGGAAACATCCTCTCCACATCCACTCCATCTGTGTCCTCTGGTCCTAGACTCCCCCACTACAGGAAATATCCTCTCTACATCCACTCTATCTGTGCCCTCTGTTCCAAGACTCCCCCACTATAGGAAACATCCTCTCCACATCCACTCTATCTGTGCCCTCTGTTCCAAGACTCCCCCACTATAGGAAACATCCTCTCCACATCCACTCTATCTGTTTTCTGGTCCTAGACTCTCCCACTACTGGAAACATCCTCTCCACATCCACTCTATCTGTGTCCTCTGGTCCTACACTCCCCCACTACAGGAAACATCCTCTCCACATCCACTTTATCTGTGTCCTCTGGTCCTAGACTCCCCCACTACAGGAAACACCCTCTCCACATCCACACTATCTGTGCCCTCTGTTCCAAGACTCCCAGACTATAGGAAACATCCTCTCCACATCCACTCTATGTGTGTCCTCTGCTCCTAGACTCCCCCACTACAGGAAACATCCTCTCCACATCCACTCTATCTGTGTCCTCTGGTCCTAGACTCCCCCACTACAGGAAACATCCTCTCCACATCCACTCTATCTGTGGTCCTAGACTCTCCCACTTTAGGAAACACCCTCTCCACATCCACTCTATCTGTGCCCTCTGGTCTAAGACTCCCCGACTATAGGAAACATCCTCTCCACATCCACTCTATCTGTGCCCTCTGGTCCAAGACTCCCCCACTACAGGAAACATCCTCTCCACATCCACTCTATCTGTGTCCTCTGGTCCTAGACTCCCCCACTACAGGAAACATCCTCTCCACATCCACTCTATCTGTGTCCTCTGGTCCAAGACTCCCCCACAATAGGACACATCCTCTCCACATCCACTCTATCTGTGTCCTCTGGTTCTATACTCCCACACTACAGGAAACATCCTCTCCACATCCACTCCATCTGTGTCCTCTGGTCCTAGACTCCCCCACTACAGGAAACATCCTCTCTACATCCACTCTATCTGTGTCCTCTGTTCCTATACTCCCCCACTATAGGAAACATCCTTTCCACATCCACTCTATCTGTGCCCTCTGTTCCAAGACTCCCCCACTATAGGAAACATCCTCTCCACATCCAATTTATCTGTGCCCTCTGTTCCAAGACTCCCCGACTATAGGAAACATCCTCTCCACATCCACTCTATTTGTGACATCTGGTCCTAGACTCCCCCACTATAGGAAACATCCTCTCCACATCCACTCTATCTGTGTCCACTGGTCCTAGACTCTCCCACTGTAGCAAACATCCTCTCCACATCCACTCTGTCTGTGTCCTCTGGTCCTAGACTCCCCCACTATAGGACACATCCTCTCCACATCCACTCTATCTGTGGTCCTAGACTCTCCCACTATATGAAACACCCTCTCCACATCCACTCTATCTGTGCCCTCTGGTCCAAGACTCCCCGACTATAGGAAACATCCTCTCCACCTCCACTCTATCTGTGTCCTCTGTTCCTATACTCCCCCACTATAGGAAACATCCTCTCCACATCCACTCTATCTGTGCCCTCTGTTTCAAGACTCCCCCACTATAGGAAAGATCCTCTCCACATCCACTCTATTTGTGACATCTGGTCCTAGACTCCCACACTACAGGAAACATCCTCTCCACAGCCACTCCATCTGTGTCCTCTGGTCCTAGACTCCCCCACTACAGGAAATATCCTCTCTACATCCACTCTATCTGTGTCCTCTGGTCCTAGACTCCCCCACTACAGGAAACATCCTCTCTACATCCACTCCATCTGTGTCCTCTGTTCCTATACTCCCCCACTATAGGAAACATCCTTTCCACATCCACTCTATCTGTGCCCTCTGTTCCAAGACTCCCCCACTATAGGAAACATCCTCTCCACATCCAATTTATCAGTGCCCTCTGTTCCAAGACTCCCCGACTATAGGAAACATCCTCTCCACATCCACTCTATTTGTGACATCTGGTCCTAGACTCCCCCACTATAGGAAACATCCTCTCCACATCCACTCTATCTGTGTCCACTGGTCCTAGACTCTCCCACTGTAGCAAACATCCTCTCCACATCCACTCTGTCTGTGTCCTCTGGTCCTAGACTCCCCCACTATAGGACACATCCTCTCCGCATCCACTCTATCTGTGGTCCTAGACTCTCCCACTATATGAAACACCCTCTCCACATCCACTCTATCTGTGCCCTCTGGTCCAAGACTCCCCGACTATAGGAAACATCCTCTCCACATCCACTCTATCTGTGTCCTCTGTTCCTATACTCCCCCACTATAGGAAACATCCTCTCCACATCCACTCTATCTGTGCCCTCTGTTTCAAGACTCCCCCACTATAGGATACATCCTCTCCACATCCACTCCATTTGTGACATCTGGTCCTAGACTCCCACACTACAGGAAACATCCTCTCCACATCCACTCCATCTGTGTCCTCTGGTCCTAGACTCCCCCACTACAGGAAATATCCTCTCTACATCCACTCTATCTGTGCCCTCTGTTCCAAGACTCCCCCACTATAGGAAACATCCTCTCCACATCCACTCTATCTGTTTTCTGGTCCTAGACTCTCCCACTACTGGAAACATCCTCTCCACATCCACTCTATCTGTGTCCTCTGGTCCTACACTCCCCCACTACAGGAAACATCCGCTCCACATCCACTTTATCTGTGTCCTCTGGTCCCAGATGCCCGCACTATAGGAAACATCCTCTCCACATCCACTCTATGTGTGTCCTCTGCTCCTAGACTCCCCCACTACAGGAAACATCCTCTCCACATCCACTCTATCTGTGTCCTCTGGTCCTAGACTCCCCCACTACAGGAAACATCCTCTCCACAACCACTCTATCTGTGTCCTCTGGTCCTAGACTCCCCCACTACAGGAAACATCCTCTCCACATCCACTCTATCTGTGTCCTCTGGTCCTAGACTCCCCCACTACAGGAAACATCCTTTCCACATCCACACTATTTGTTACCTCTGGTCCTAGACTCCCCCACTATAGGAAACATCCTCTCCACATCCACTCTATCTGTTTTCTGGTCGTTGACTCTCCCACTATAGGAAACATCCTCTCCACATCCACTCTATCTGTGTCCTCTGGTACTAGACTCCCCCACTACAGGAAACATCCTCTCCACATCCACTCTATCTGTGTCCTCTGGTCCTAGACTCCCCCACTACAGGAAACATCCTCTCCACATCCACTCTATCTGTGCCCTCTGCTCCAAGACTCCCCGACTATAGGAAACATCCTCTCCACATCCACTCTATCTGTGTCCTCTGTTCCTATACTCCCCCACTATAGGAAACATCCTCTCCACATCCACTCTATCTGTGCCCTCTGGTTCAAGACTCCCCCACTATAGGAAACATCCTCTCCACATCCACTCCATTTGTGACATCTGGTCCTAGACTCCCACACTACAGGAAACATCCTCTCCACATCCACTCCATCTGTGTCCTCTGGTCCTAGACTCCCCCACTACTGGAAACATCCTCTCCACATCCACTCTATCTGTGTCCTCTGGTCCTACACTCCCCCACTACAGGAAACATCCTCTCCACATCCACTTTATCTGTGTCCTCTGGTCCTAGACTCCCCCACTACAGGAAACACCCTCTCCACATCCACACTATCTGTGCCCTCTGTTCCAAGACTCCCAGACTATAGGAAACATCCTCTCCACATCCACTCTATGTGTGTCCTCTGCTCCTAGACTCCCCCACTACAGGAAACATCCTCTCCACATCCACTCTATCTGTGTCCTCTGGTCCTAGACTCCCCCACTACAGGAAACATCCTCTCCACAACCACTCTATCTGTGTCCTCTGGTCCTAGACTCCCCCACTACAGGAAACATCCTCTCCACATCCACTCTATCTGTGTCCTCTGGTCCTAGACTCTCCCACTACAGGAAACATCCTTTCCACATCCACACTATTTGTTACCTCTGGTCCTAGACTCCCCCACTATAGGAAACATCCTCTCCACATCCACTCTATCTGTTTTCTGGTCGTTGACTCTCCCACTATAGGAAACATCCTCTCCACATCCACTCTATCTGTGTCCTCTGGTACTAGACTCCCCCACTACAGGAAACATCCTCTCCACATCCACTCTATCTGTGTCCTCTGGTCCTAGACTCCCCCACTACAGGAAACATCCTCTCCACATCCACTCTATCTGTGTCCTCTGGTCCAAGACTCCCCCACAATAGGACACATCCTCTCCACATCCACTCTATCTGTGTCCTCTCGTTCTAGACTCCCACACTACAGGAAACATCCTCTCCACATCCACTCCATCTGTGTCCTCTGGTCCTAGACTCCCCCACTACTGGAAACATCCTCTCTACATCCACTCTATCTGTGTCCTCTGTTCCTATACTCCCCCACTATAGGAAACATCCTCTCCACATCCACTCTATCTGTGCCCTCTGTTCCAAGACACCCCCACTATAGGAAACATCCTCTCCACATCCACTCTATCTGTGTCCTCTGGTCCTAGACTCCCCCACTACAGGAAACATCCTCTCCACATCCACACTATCTGTGTCCTCTGGTCCTAGACTCCCCCACTACAGGAAACATCCTCTCCACATCCACTCTATCTGTGTCCTCTGGTACTAGACTCCCCCACTACAGGAAACATCCTCTCCACATCCACTCTATCTGTGTCCTCTGGTCCTAGTCTCCCCCACTACAGGAAACATCCTCTCCACATCCACTCTATCTGTGTCCTCTGGTCCTAGACTCTCCCACTACAGGAAACATCCTCTCCACATCCACACTATTCGTTACCTCTGGTCCTAGACTCCCCCACTATAGGAAACATCCTCTCCACATCCACTCTATCTCTTTTCTGGTCGTTGACTCTCCCACTATAGGAAACATCCTCTCCACATCCACTCTATCTGTGTCCTCTGGTACTAGACTACCCCACTACAGGAAACATCCTCTCCACATCCACTCTATCTGTGTCCTCTGGTCCTAGACTCCCCCACTACAGGAAACATCCTCTCCACATCCACTCTATCTGTGTCCTCTGGTCCAAGTCTCCCCCACAATAGGACACATCCTCTCCACATCCACTCTATCTGTGTCCTCTGGTTCTAGACTCCCACACTACAGGAAACATCCTCTCCACATCCACTCCTTCTGTGTCCTCTGGTCCTAGACTCCCCCACTACAGGAAACATCCTCTCTACATCCACTCTATCTGTGTCCTCTGTTCCTATACACCCCCACTATAGGAAACATCCTCTCCACATCCAGTCTATCTGTGTCCTCTGGTCCTAGACTCCCCCACTACAGGAAACATCCTCTCCACATCCACTCTATCTGTGTCCTCTGGTCCAAGACTCCCCCACAATAGGACACATCCTCTCCACATCCACTCTATCTGTGTCCTCTGGTTCTAGACTCCCACACTACAGGAAACATCCTCTCCACATCCACTCCATCTGTGTCCTCTGGTCCTAGACTCCCCCACTACAGGAAACATCCTCTCTACATCCACTCTATCTGTGTCCTCTGTTCCTATACTCCCCCTCTATAGGAAACATCCTCTCCACATCCACTCTATCTGTGTCCTCTGTTCCTATACTCCCCCTCTATAGGAAACATCCTCTCCACATCCACTCTATCTGTGCCCTCTGTTCCAAGACTCCCCCACTATAGGAAACATCCTCTCCACATCCACTCTATCTGTTTTCTGGTCCTAGACTCTCCCACTACTGGAAACATCCTCTCCACATCCACTCTATCTGTGTCCTCTGGTCCTACACTCCCCCACTACAGGAAACATCCTCTACACATCCACTTTATCTGTGTTCTCTGGTCCTAGACTCCCCCACTACAGGAAACACCCTCTCCACATCCACACTATCTGTGCCCTCTATTCCAAGACTCCCAGACTATAGGAAACATCCTCTCCACATCCACTCTATGTGTGTCCTCTGCTCCTAGACTCCCCCACTACAGGAAACATCCTCTCCACATCCACTCTATCTGTGTCCTCTGGTCCTAGACTCCCCCACTACAGGAAACATCCTCTCCACAACCACTCTATCTGTGTCCTCTGGTCCTAGACTCCCCCACTACAGGAAACATCCTCTCCACATCCACTCTATCTGGGTCCTCTGGTCCTAGACTCTCCCACTGCAGGAAACATCCTCTCCACATCCACACTATTTGTTACCTCTGGTCCTAGACTCCCCCACTACAGGAAACATCCTCTCCACATCCACTCTATCTGTGTCCTCTGGTCCTAGACTCCCCCACTACAGGAAACATCCTCTCCACATCCACTCTATCTGTGTCCTCTGGTCCAAGACTCCCCCACAATAGGACACATCCTCTCCACATCCACTCTATCTGTGTCCTCTGGTTCTAGACTCCCACACTACAGGAAACAACTTCTCCACATCCACTCCATCTGTGTCCTCTGGTCCTAGACTCCCCCACTACAGGAAACATCCTCTCTACATCCACTCTATCTGTGTCCTCTGTTCCTATACTCCCCCACTATAGGAAACATCCTCTCCACATCCACTCTATCTGTGTCCTCTGGTCCTAGACTCCCCCACTACAGGAAACATCCTCTCCACATCCACTCTATCTGTGTCCTCTGGTCCTAGACTCCCCCACTACAGGAAACATCCTCTCCACATCCACTCTATCTGTGTCCTCTGGTACTAGACTCCCCCACTACAGGGAACATCCTCTCCACATCCACTCTATCTGTGTCCTCTGGTCCTAGACTCCCCCACTACAGGGAACATCCTCTCCACATCCACTCTATCTGTGTCCTCTGGTCCTAGACTCTCCCACTACAGGAAACATCCTCTCCACATCCACTCTATTTGTTACCTCTGGTCCTACACTCCCCCACTATAGGAAACATCCTCTCCACATCCACTCTATCTGTTTTCTGGTCGTTGACTCTCCCACTATAGGAAACATCCTCTCCACATCCACTCTATCTGTGTCCTCTGCTCCTAGACTCCCCCACTACAGGAAACATCCTCTCCACATCCACTCTATCTGTGTCCTCTGGTCCTAGACTCCCCCACTACAGGAAACATCCTCTCCACATCCACTCTATCTGTGTCCTCTGTTCCTATACTCCCCCACTATAGGAAACATCCTCTCCACATCCACTCTATCTGTGCCCTCTGTTCCAAGACACCCCCACTATAGGAAACATCCTCTCCACATCCACTCTATCTGTGTCCTCTGGTCCTAGACTCCCCCACTACAGGAAACATCCTCTCCACATCCACACTATCTGTGTCCTCTGGTCCTAGACTCCCCCACTACAGGAAACATCCTCTCCACATCCACTCTATCTGTGTCCTCTGGTACTAGACTCCCCCACTACAGGAAACATCCTCTCCACATCCACTCTATCTGTGTCCTCTGGTCCTAGACTCCCCCACTACAGGAAACATCCTCTCCACATCCACTCTATCTGTGTCCTCTGGTCCTAGACTCTCCCACTACAGGAAACATCCTCTCCACATCCACACTATTCGTTACCTCTGGTCCTAGACTCCCCCACTATAGGAAACATCCTCTCCACATCCACTCTATCTGTTTTCTGGTCGTTGACTCTCCCACTATAGTAAACATCCCCCCACATCCACTCTATCTGTGTCCTCTGCTCCTAGACTCCCCCACTACAGGAAACATCCTCTCCACATCCACTCTATCTGTGTCCTCTGGTCCTAGACTCCCCCACTACAGGAAACATCCTCTCCACATCCACTCTATCTGTGTCCTCTGGTCCAAGACTCCCCCACAATGGGACATCCTCTCCACATCCACTCTATCAGTGTCCTCTGGTTCTAGACTCCCACACTACAGGAAACATCCTCTCCACATCCATTCCATCTGTGTCCTCTGTTCCTAGACTCTCCCACTACAGGAAACATCCTCTCCACATCCACTCTATCTGTGCCCTCTGTTCCAAGACTCCCCCACTATAGGAAACATCCTCTCCACATCCACTCTATCTGTGCCCTCTGTTCCAAGACTCCCCGACTATAGGAAACATCCTCTCCACATCCACTCTATTTGTGACATCTGGTCCTAGACTCCCCCACTATAGGAAACATCCTCTCCACATCCACTCTAGCTGTGTCCTCTGGTCCTAGACTCCCACACTACAGGAAACATCTTCTCCACATCCACTCCATCTGTGTCCTCTGGTCCTAGACTCCCCCACTACAGGAAACATCCTCTCTACATTCACTCTATCTGTGTCCTCTGTTCCTATACTCCCCCACTATAGGAAACATCCTCTCCACATCCACTCTATCTGTGTCCTCTGGTCCTAGACTCCCCCACTACAGGAAACATCCTCTCCACATCCACTCTATCTGTGTCCTCTGGTCCTAGACTCCCCCACTACAGGAAACATCCTCTCCACATCCACTCTATCTGTGTCCTCTGGTACTAGACTCCCCCACTACAGGGAACATCCTCTCCACATCCACTCTATCTGTGTCCTCTGGTCCTAGACTCCCCCACTACAGGGAACATCCTCTCCACATCCACTCTATCTGTGTCCTCTGGTCCTAGACTCTCCCACTACAGGAAACATCCTCTCCACATCCACTCTATTTGTTACCTCTGGTCCTACACTCCCCCACTATAGGAAACATCCTCTCCACATCCACTCTATCTGTTTTCTGGTCGTTGACTCTCCCACTATAGGAAACATCCTCTCCACATCCACTCTATCTGTGTCCTCTGGTCCTAGACTCCCCCAATACAGGAAACATCCTCTCCACATCCACTCTAGCTGTGTCCACTGGTCCTAGACTCCCCCACTATAGGCAACATCCTCTCCACATCCACTCTATCTGTGTCCTCTGGTCCTAGACTCCCCCACTACAGGAAACATCCTCTCCACATCCACTCTAGCTGTGTCCACTGGTCCTAGACTCCCCCACTATAGGAAACATCCTCTCCACATCCACTCTATCTGTGTCCTCTGGTCCTAGACTCCCCCAATACAGGAAACATCCTCTCCACATCCACTTTATCTGTGTCCTCTGGTCCTAGACTCCCCCACTACAGGAAACACCCTCTCCACATCCACTCTATCTGTGCCCTCTGTTCCAAGACTCCCAGACTATAGGAAACATCCTCTCCACATCCACTCTATGTGTGTCCTCTGCTCCTAGACTCCCCCACTACAGGAAACATCCTCTCCACATCCACTCTATCTGTGTCCTCTGGTCCTAGACTCCCCCACTACAGGAAACATCCTCTCCACATCCACTCTATCTGTGTCCTCTGGTCCTAGACTCCCCCACTACAGGAAACACCCTCTCCACATCCACTCTATCTGTGTCCTCTGGTCCTAGACTCTCCCACTACAGGAAACATCCTCTCTACATCCACACTATTTGTTACCTCTGGTCCTAGACTCCCCCACTATAGGAAACATCCTCTCCACATCCACTCTATCTGTTTTCTGGTCGTTGACTCTCCCACTATAGGAAACATCCTCTCCACATCCACTCTATCTGTGTCCTCTGGTACTAGACTCCCCCACTACAGGAAACATCCTCTCCACATCCACTCTATCTGTGTCCTCTGGTCCTAGACTCCCCCACTACAGGAAACATCCTCTCCACATCTACTCTATCTGTGTCCTCTGGTCCAAGACTCCCCCACAATAGGACACATCCTCTCCACATCCACTCTATCTGTGTCCTCTGGTTCTAGACTCCCACACTACAGGAAACATCCTCTCCACATCCACTCCATCTGTGTCCTCTGGTCCTAGACTCCCCCACTACAGGAAACATCCTCTCTACATCCACTCTATCTGTGTCCTCTGTTCCTATAGTCCCCCACTATAGGAAACATCCTCTCCACATCCACTCTATCTGTGTCCTCTGGTCCTAGACTCCCCCACTACAGGAAACATCCTCTCCACATCCACTCTATCTGTGTCCTCTGGTCCTAGACTCCCCCACTGCAGGAAACATCCTCTCCACATCCACTCTATCTGTGTCCTCTGGTCCTAGACTCCCCCCACTACAGGAAACATCCTCTCCACATCCACTCTATCCGTGTCCTCTGGTCCTAGACTCTCCCACTACAGGAAACATCCTCTCCATATCCACTCTATTTGTTACCTCTGGTCCTACACTCCCCCACTATAGGAAACATCCTCTCCACATCCACTCTATCTGTTTTCTGGTCGTTGACTCTCCCACTATAGGAAACATCCTCTCCACATCCACTCTATGTGTGTCCTCTGCTCCTAGACTCCCCCACTACAGGAAACATCCTCTCCACATCTACTCTATCTGTGTCCTCTGGTCCAAGACTCCCCCACAATAGGACACATCCTCTCCACATCCACTCTATCTGTGTCCTCTGGTTCTAGACTCCCACACTACAGGAAACATCCTCTCCACATCCACTCCATCTGTGTCCTCTGGTCCTAGACTCCCCCACTACAGGAAACATCCTCTCTACATCCACTCTATCAGTGTCCTCTGTTCCTATACTCCCCCACTATAGGAAACATCCTCTCCACATCCACTCTATCTGTGTCCTCTGGTCCTAGACTCCCCCACTACAGGAAACATCCTCTCCACATCCACTCTATCTGTGTCCTCCGGTCCTAGACTCCCCCACTGCAGGAAACATCCTCTCCACATCCACTCTATCTGTGTCCTCTGGTCCTAGACTCCCCCCACTACAGGAAACATCCTCTCCACATCCACTCTATCCGTGTCCTCTGGTCCTAGACTCTCCCACTACAGGAAACATCCTCTCCATATCCACTCTATTTGTTACCTCTGGTCCTACAATCCCCCACTATAGGAAACATCCTCTCCACATCCACTCTATCTGTTTTCTGGTCGTTGACTCTCCCACTATAGGAAACATCCTCTCCACATCCACTCTATGTGTGTCCTCTGCTCCTAGACTCCCCCACTACAGGAAACATCCTCTCCACATCCACTCTATCTGTGTCCTCTGGTCCTAGACTCCCCCACTACAGGAAACATCCTCTCCACATCCACTCCATCTGTGTCCTCTGGTCCTAGACTCCCCCACTACAGGAAACATCCTCTCTACATCCACTCTATCTGTGTCCTCTGTTCCTATACTCCCCCACTATAGGAAACATCCTCTCCACATCCACTCTATCTGTGCCCTCTGTTCCAAGACTCCCCCACTATAGGAAACATCCTCTCCACATCCACTCTATCTGTGCCCTCTGTTCCAAGACTCCCCGACTATAGGAAACATCCTCTCCCCATCCACTCTATCTGTGACATCTGGTCCTAGACTCCCCCAATATAGGAAACATCCTCTCCACATCCACTCTATCTGTGTCCTCTGGTACTAGACTCCCCCACTACAGGAAACATCCTCTCCACATCCACTCTATCTGTGTCCTCTGGTCCTAGACTCCCCCACTACAGGAAACATCCTCTCCACATCCACTCCATCTGTGTCCTCTGGTCCTAGACTCCCCCACTACAGGAAACATCCTCTCTACATCCACTCTATCTGTGTCCTCTGTTCCTATACTCCCCCACTATAGGAAACATCCTCTCCACATCCACTCTATCTGTGCCCTCTGTTCCAAGACTCCCCCACTATAGGAAACATCCTCTCCACATCCACTCTATCTGTGCCCTCTGTTCCAAGACTCCCCGACTATAGGAAACATCCTCTCCACATCCACTCTATTTGTGACATCTGGTCCTAGACTCCCCCAATATAGGAAACATCCTCTCCACATCCACTCTATCTGTGTCCTCTGGTCCTAGACTCCCCCACTACAGGAAACATCCTCTCCACATCCACTCCATCTGTGTCCTCTGGTCCTAGACTCCCCCACTACAGGAAACATCCTCTCTACATCCACTCTATCTGTGTCCTCTGTTCCTATACTCCCCCACTATAGGGAACATCCTCTCCACATCCACTCTATCTGTGCCCTCTGTTCCAAGACACCCCACTATAGGAAACATCCTCTCCACATCCAATCTATCTGTGCCCTCTGTTCCAAGACTCCCCGACTATAGGAAACATCCTCTCCACATCCACTCTATTTGTGACATCTGGTCCTAGACTCCCCCACTATAGGAAACATCCTCTCCACATCCACTCTATCTGTGTCCTCTGGTCCTAGACTCCCCCACTACAGGAAACATCCTCTCCACATCCACTCTATCTGTGTCCTCTGGTCCTGGACTCCCCCACTACAGGAAACATCCTCTCCACATCCACTTTATCTGTGTCCTCTGGTCCTAGACTCCCCCACTACAGGAAACACCCTCTCCACATCCACTCTATCTGTGCCCTCTGTTCCAAGACTCCCAGACTATAGGAAACATCGTCTCCACATCCACTCTATCTGTGTCCTCTGGTCCTAGACTCCCCCACTACAGGAAACATCCTCTCCACATCCACTCTATCTGTGTCCTCTGGTCCTAGACTCCCCCACTACAGGAAACATCCTCTCCACATCCACTCTATCTGTGTCCTCTGGTCCTAGACTCCCCCCACTACAGGAAACATCCTCTCCACATCCACTCTATCCGTGTCCTCTGGTCCTAGACTCTCCCACTACAGGAAACATCCTCTCCATATCCACTCTATTTGTTACCTCTGGTCCTACACTCCCCCACTATAGGAAACATCCTCTCCACATCCACTCTATCTGTTTTCTGGTCGTTGACTCTCCCACTATAGGAAACATCCTCTCCACATCCACTCTATGTGTGTCCTCTGCTCCTAGACTCCCCCACTACAGGAAACATCCTCTCCACATCCACTCTATCTGTGTCCTCTGGTCCTAGACTCCCCCACTACAGGAAACATCCTCTCCACATCCACTCCATCTGTGTCCTCTGGTCCTAGACTCCCCCACTACAGGAAACATCCTCTCTACATCCACTCTATCTGTGTCCTCTGGTCCTAGACTCCCCCACTACAGGAAACATCCTCTCCACATCCACTCTAGCTGTGTCCACTGGTCCTAGACTCCCCCACTATAGGAAACATCCTCTCCACATCCACTCTATCTGTGTCCTCTGGTCCTAGACTCCCCCAATACAGGAAACATCCTCTCCACATCCACTTTATCTGTGTCCTCTGGTCCTAGACTCCCCCACTACAGGAAACACCCTCTCCACATCCACTCTATCTGTGCCCTCTGTTCCAAGACTCCCAGACTATAGGAAACATCCTCTCCACATCCACTCTATGTGTGTCCTCTGCTCCTAGACTCCCCCACTACAGGAAACATCCTCTCCACATCCACTCTATCTGTGTCCTCTGGTCCTAGACTCCCCCACTACAGGAAACATCCTCTCCACATCCACTCTATCTGTGTCCTCTGGTCCTAGACTCCCCCACTACAGGAAACATCCTCTCCACATCCACTCTATCTGTGTCCTCTGGTCCTAGACTCTCCCACTACAGGAAACATCCTCTCTACATCCACACTATTTGTTACCTCTGGTCCTAGACTCCCCCACTATAGGAAACATCCTCTCCACATCCACTCTATCTGTTTTCTGGTCGTTGACTCTCCCACTATAGGAAACATCCTCTCCACATCCACTCTATCTGTGTCCTCTGGTACTAGACTCCCCCACTACAGGAAACATCCTCTCCACATCCACTCTATCTGTGTCCTCTGGTCCTAGACTCCCCCACTACAGGAAACATCCTCTCCACATCCACTCCATCTGTGTCCTCTGGTCCTAGACTCCCCCACTACAGGAAACATCCTCTCTACATCCACTCTATCTGTGTCCTCTGTTCCTATACTCCCCCACTATAGGAAACATCCTCTCCACATCCACTCTATCTGTGCCCTCTGTTCCAAGACTCCCCCACTATAGGAAACATCCTCTCCACATCCACTCTATCTGTGCCCTCTGTTCCAAGATTCCCCGACTATAGGAAACATCCTCTCCACATCCACTCTATTTGTGACATCTGGTCCTAGACTCCCCCAATATAGGAAACATCCTCTCCACATCCACTCTATCTGTGTCCTCTGGTCCTAGACTCCCCCACTACAGGAAACATCCTCTCCACATCCACTCCATCTGTGTCCTCTGGTCCTAGACTCCCCCACTACAGGAAACATCCTCTCTACATCCACTCTATCTGTGTCCTCTGTTCCTATACTCCCCCACTATAGGGAACATCCTCTCCACATCCACTCTATCTGTGCCCTCTGTTCCAAGACTCCCCCACTATAGGAAACATCCTCTCCACATCCAATCTATCTGTGCCCTCTGTTCCAAGACTCCCCGACTATAGGAAACATCCTCTCCACATCCACTCTATTTGTGACATCTGGTCCTAGACTCCCCCACTATAGGAAACATCCTCTCCACATCCACTCTATCTGTGTCCTCTGGTCCTAGACTCCCCCACTACAGGAAACATCCTCTCCACATCCACTCTATCTGTGTCCTCTGGTCCTGGACTCCCCCACTACAGGAAACATCCTCTCCACATCCACTTTATCTGTGTCCTCTGGTCCTAGACTCCCCCACTACAGGAAACACCCTCTCCACATCCACTCTATCTGTGCCCTCTGTTCCAAGACTCCCAGACTATAGGAAACATCGTCTCCACATCCACTCTATCTGTGTCCTCTGGTCCTAGACTCCCCCACTACAGGAAACATCCTCTCCACATCCACTCTATCTGTGTCCTCTGGTCCTAGACTCCCCCACTACAGGAAACATCCTCTCCACATCCACTCTATCTGTGTCCTCTGGTCCTAGACTCCCCCCACTACAGGAAACATCCTCTCCACATCCACTCTATCCGTGTCCTCTGGTCCTAGACTCTCCCACTACAGGAAACATCCTCTCCATATCCACTCTATTTGTTACCTCTGGTCCTACACTCCCCCACTATAGGAAACATCCTCTCCACATCCACTCTATCTGTTTTCTGGTCGTTGACTCTCCCACTATAGGAAACATCCTCTCCACATCCACTCTATGTGTGTCCTCTGCTCCTAGACTCCCCCACTACAGGAAACATCCTCTCCACATCCACTCTATCTGTGTCCTCTGGTCCTAGACTCCCCCACTACAGGAAACATCCTCTCCACATCCACTCCATCTGTGTCCTCTGGTCCTAGACTCCCCCACTACAGGAAACATCCTCTCTACATCCACTCTATCTGTGTCCTCTGGTCCTACACTCCCCCACTACAGGAAACATCCTCTCCACATCCACTCTAGCTGTGTCCACTGGTCCTAGACTCCCCCACTATAGGAAACATCCTCTCCACATCCACTCTATCTGTGTCCTCTGGTCCTAGACTCCCCCAATACAGGAAACATCCTCTCCACATCCACTTTATCTGTGTCCTCTGGTCCTAGACTCCCCCACTACAGGAAACACCCTCTCCACATCCACTCGTATCTGTGCCCTCTGTTCCAAGACTCCCAGACTATAGGAAACATCCTCTCCACATCCACTCTATGTGTGTCCTCTGCTCCTAGACTCCCCCACTACAGGAAACATCCTCTCCACATCCACTCTATCTGTGTCCTCTGGTCCTAGACTCCCCCACTACAGGAAACATCCTCTCCACATCCACTCTATCTGTGTCCTCTGGTCCTAGACTCCCCCACTACAGGAAACATCCTCTCCACATCCACTCTATCTGTGTCCTCTGGTCCTAGACTCTCCCACTACAGGAAACATCCTCTCTACATCCACACTATTTGTTACCTCTGGTCCTAGACTCCCCCACTATAGGAAACATCCTCTCCACATCCACTCTATCTGTTTTCTGGTCGTTGACTCTCCCACTATAGGAAACATCCTCTCCACATCCACTCTATCTGTGTCCTCTGGTACTAGACTCCCCCACTACAGGAAACATCCTCTCCACATCCACTCTATCTGTGTCCTCTGGTCCTAGACTCCCCCACTACAGGAAACATCCTCTCCACATCTACTCTATCTGTGTCCTCTGGTCCAAGACTCCCCCACAATAGGACACATCCTCTCCACATCCACTCTATCTGTGTCCTCTGGTTCTAGACTCCCACACTACAGGAAACATCCTCTCCACATCCACTCCATCTGTGTCCTCTGGTCCTAGACTCCCCCACTACAGGAAACATCCTCTCTACATCCACTCTATCTGTGTCCTCTGTTCCTATACTCCCCCACTATAGGAAATATCCTCTCCACATCCACTCTATCTGTGTCCTCTGGTCCTAGACTCCCCCACTACAGGAAACATCCTCTCCACATCCACTCTATCTGTGTCCTCCGGTCCTAGACTCCCCCACTGCAGGAAACATCCTCTCCACATCCACTCTATCTGTGTCCTCTGGTCCTAGACTCCCCCCACTACAGGAAACATCCTCTCCACATCCACTCTATCCGTGTCCTCTGGTCCTAGACTCTCCCACTACAGGAAACATCCTCTCCATATCCACTCTATTTGTTACCTCTGGTCCTACACTCCCCCACTATAGGAAACATCCTCTCCACATCCACTCTATCTGTTTTCTGATCGTTGACTCTCCCACTATAGGAAACATCCTCTCCACATCCACTCTATGTGTGTCCTCTGGTCCTAGACTCCCCCACTACAGGAAACATCCTCTCCACATCCACTCTATCTGTGTCCTCTGGTCCTAGACTCCGCCACTACAGGAAACATCCTCTCCACATCCACTCTAACTGTGTCCTCTGGTCCTAGACTCCCCCACTACAGGAAACATCCTCTCCACATTCACTCTATCTGTGTCCTCTGGTCCTAGACTCTCCCACTACAGGAAACATCCTCTCCACGTCCACTCTATTTGTTACCTCAGGTCCTACACTCCCCCACTACAGGAAACATCCTCTCCACATCCACTCTATCTGTGTCCTCTGGTCCTAGACTCCCCCACTACAGGAAACATCCTCTCCACATCCACTCTATCTGTGTCCTCTGGTCCAAGACTCCCCCACAATAGGACACATCCTCTCCACATCCACTCTATCTGTATCCTCTGGTTCTAGACTCCCACACTACAGGAAACATCCTCTCCACATCCACTCCATCTGTGTCCTCTGGTCCTAGACTCCCCCACTACAGGAAACATCCTCTCTACATCCACTCTATCTGTGTCCTCTGTTCCTATACTCCCCCACTATAGGAAACATCCTCTCCACATCCACTCTATCTGTGCCCTCTGTTCCAAGACTCCCCGACTATAGGAAACATCCTCTCCACATCCACTCTATTTGTGAGATCTGGTCCTATACTCCCCCACTATAGGAAACATCCTCTCCACATCCACTCTATCTCTGCCCTCTGTTCCAAGACTCCCCCACTATAGGAAACATACTCTCCACATCCACTCTATCTGTGCCCTCTGTTCCAAGACTCCCCCACTATAGGAAACATCCTCTCCACATCCAATCTATCTGTGCCCTCTGTTCCAAGACTCCCCGACTATAGGAAACATCCTCTCCACATCCACTCTATTTGTGACATCTGGTCCTAGACTCCCCCACTATAGGAAACATCCTCTCCACATCCACTCTATCTGTGTCCTCTGGTCCTAGACTCCCCCACTATAGGAAACATCCTCTCCACATCCACTTTATCTGTGTCCTCTGGTCCTAGACTCCCCCACTACAGGAAACACCCTCTCCACATCCACTCTATCTGTGCCGTCTGTTCCAAGACTCCCACACTATAGGAAACATCCTCACCACATCCACTCTATCTGTGTCCTCTGGTCCTAGACTCCCCCACTACAGGAAACATCCTCTCCACATCCACTCTATCTGTGTCCTCTGGTCCTAGACTCCCCCACTACAGGAAACATCCTCTCCACATCCACTCTATCTGTGTCATCTGGTCCTAGACTCCCCCCACTACAGGAAACATCCTCTCCACATCCACTCTATCCGTGTCCTCTGGTCCTAGACTCTCCCACTACAGGAAACATCCTCTCCACATCCACTCTATTTGTTACCTCTGGTCCTACACTCCCCCACTATAGGAAACATCCTCTCCACATCCACTCTTTCTGTTTTCTGGTCGTTGACTCTCCCACTATAGGAAACATCCTCTCCACATCCACTCTATGTGTGTCCTCTGCTCCTAGACTCCCCCACTACAGGAAACATCCTCTCCACATCCACTCTATCTGTGTCCTCTGGTCCTAGACTCCCCCACTACAGGAAACATCCTCTCCACATCCACTCCATCTGTGTCCTCTGGTCCTAGACTCCCCCACTACAGGAAACATCCTCTCTACATCCACTCTATCTGTGTCCTCTGTTCCTATACTCCCCCACTATAGGAAACATCCTCTCCACATCCACTCTATCTGTGCCCTCTGTTCCAAGACTCCCCCACTATAGGAAACATCCTCTCCACATCCACTCTATCTGTGCCCTCTGTTCCAAGACTCCCCGACTATAGGAAACATCCTCTCCACATCCACTCTATTTGTGACATCTGGTCCTAGACTACCCCAATATAGGAAACATCCTCTCCACATCCACTCTATCTGTGTCCTCTGGTCCTAGACTCCCCCACTACAGGAAACATCCTCTCCACATCCACTCTTTCTGTGTCCTCTGGTCCTAGACTCCCCCCACTATAGGAAACATCCTCTCCACATCCACTCTATCTGTGTCCTCTGGTCCTAGACTCCCCCACTACAGGAAACATCCTCTCCACATCCACTCTATCTGTGTCCTCTGGTCCTAGACTCCCCCCACTATAGGAAACATCCTCTCCACATCCACTCTATCTGTGTCCTCTGGTCCTAGACTCCCCCACTACAGGAAACATCCTCTCCACATCCACTCTATCTGTTTTCTGGTCGTTGAATCTCCCACTATAGGAAACATCCTCTCCACATCCACTCTATGTGTGTCCTCTGCTCCTATACTCCCCCACTACAGGAAACATCCTCTCCACATCCACTCTATCTGTGTCCTCTGGTCCTAGACTCCCCCACTACAGGAAACATCCTCTCCACATACACTCTATCTGTGTCCTCTGGTCCAAGACTCCCCCACAATAGGACACATCCTCTCCACATCCACTCTATCTGTGTCCTCTGGTTCTAGACTCCCACACTACAGGAAACATCCTCTCCACATCCACTCCATCTGTGTCCTCTGGTCCTAGACTCCCCCACTACAGGAAACATCCTCTCTACATCCACTCTATCTGTGTCCTCTGTTCCTATACTCCCCCACTATAGGAAACATCCTCTCCACATCCACTCTATCTGTGCCCTCTGTTCCAAGACTCCCCCACTATAGGAAACATCCTCTCCACATCCACTCTATCTGTGCCCTCTGTTCCAAGACTCCCCGACTATAGGAAACATCCTCTCCACATCCACTCTATTTGTGACATCTGGTCCTAGACTACCCCAATATAGGAAACATCCTCTCCACATCCACTCTATCTGTGTCCTCTGGTCCTAGACTCCCCCACTACAGGAAACATCCTCTCCACATCCACTCTTTCTGTGTCCTCTGGTCCTAGACTCCCCCCACTATAGGAAACATCCTCTCCACATCCACTCTATCTGTGTCCTCTGGTCCTAGACTCCCCCACTACAGGAAACATCCTCTCCACATCCACTCTATCTGTGTCCTCTGGTCCTAGACTCCCCCCACTATAGGAAACATCCTCTCCACATCCACTCTATCTGTGTCCTCTGGTCCTAGACTCCCCCACTACAGGAAACATCCTCTCCACATCCACTCTATCTGTTTTCTGGTCGTTGAATCTCCCACTATAGGAAACATCCTCTCCACATCCACTCTATGTGTGTCCTCTGCTCCTATACTCCCCCACTACAGGAAACATCCTCTCCACATCCACTCCATCTGTGTCCTCTGGTCCTAGACTCCCCCACTACAGGAAACATCCTCTCTACATCCACTCTATCTGTGTCCTCTGTTCCTATACTCCCCCACTATAGGAAACATCCTCTCCACATCCACTCTATCTGTGCCCTCTGTTCCAAGACTCCCCCACTATAGGAAACATCCTCTCCACATCCACTCTATCTGTGCCCTCTGTTCCAAGACTCCCCGACTATAGGAAACATCCTCTCCACATCCACTCTATTTGTGACATCTGGTCCTAGACTCCCCCAATATAGGAAACATCCTCTCCACATCCACTCTATCTGTGTCCTCTGGTCCTAGACTCCCCCACTACAGGAAACATCCTCTCCACATCCACTCCATCTCTGTCCTCTGGTCCTAGACTCCCCCACTACAGGAAACATCCTCTCTACATCCACTCTATCTGTGTCCTCTGTTCCTATACTCCCCCACTATAGGGAACATCCTCTCCACATCCACTCTATCTGTGCCCTCTGTTCCAAGACTCCCCCACTATAGGAAACATCCTCTCCACATCCAATCTATCTGTGCCCTCTGTTCCAAGACTCCCCGACTATAGGAAACATCCTCTCCACATCCACTCTATTTGTGACATCTGGTCCTAGACTCCCCCACTATAGGAAACATCCTCTCCACATCCACTCTATCTGTGTCCTCTGGTCCTAGACTCCCCCACTACAGGAAACATCCTCTCCACATCCACTCTATCTGTGTCCTCTGGTCCTGGACTCCCCCACTACAGGAAACATCCTCTCCACATCCACTTTATCTGTGTCCTCTGGTCCTAGACTCCCCCACTACAGGAAACACCCTCTCCACATCCACTCTATCTGTGCCCTCTGTTCCAAGACTCCCAGACTATAGGAAACATCGTCTCCACATCCACTCTATCTGTGTCCTCTGGTCCTAGACTCCCCCACTACAGGAAACATCCTCTCCACATCCACTCTATCTGTGTCCTCTGGTCCTAGACTCCCCCACTACAGGAAACATCCTCTCCACATCCACTCTATCTGTGTCCTCTGGTCCTAGACTCCCCCCACTACAGGAAACATCCTCTCCACATCCACTCTATCCGTGTCCTCTGGTCCTAGACTCTCCCACTACAGGAAACATCCTCTCCATATCCACTCTATTTGTTACCTCTGGTCCTACACTCCCCCACTATAGGAAACATCCTCTCCACATCCACTCTATCTGTTTTCTGGTCGTTGACTCTCCCACTATAGGAAACATCCTCTCCACATCCACTCTATGTGTGTCCTCTGCTCCTAGACTCCCCCACTACAGGAAACATCCTCTCCACATCCACTCTATCTGTGTCCTCTGGTCCTAGACTCCCCCACTACAGGAAACATCCTCTCCACATCCACTCCATCTGTGTCCTCTGGTCCTAGACTCCCCCACTACAGGAAACATCCTCTCTACATCCACTCTATCTGTGTCCTCTCTTCCTATACTCCCCCACTATAGGAAACATCCTCTCCACATCCACTCTATCTGTGCCCTCTGTTCCAAGACTCCCCCACTATAGGAAACATCCTCTCCACATCCACTCTATCTGTGCCCTCTGTTCCAAAACTCCCCGACTATAGGAAACATCCTCTCCACATCCACTCTATTTGTGACATCTGGTCCTAGACTCCCCCAATATAGGAAACATCCTCTCCACATCCACTCTATCTGTGTCCTCTGGTCCTAGACTCCCCCACTACAGGAAACATCCTCTCCACATCCACTCTTTCTGTGTCCTCTGGTCCTAGACTCCCCCCACTATAGGAAACATCCTCTCCACATCCACTCTATCTGTGTCCTCTGGTCCTAGACTCCCCCACTACAGGAAGCATCCTCTCCACATCCACTCTATCTGTGTCCTCTGGTCCTAGACTCCCCCCACTATAGGAAACATCCTCTCCACATCCACTCTATCTGTGTCCTCTGGTCCTAGACTCCCCCACTACAGGAAACATCCTCTCCACATCCACTCTATCTGTTTTCTGGTCGTTGACTTTCCCACTATAGGAAACATCCTCTCCACATCCACTCTATGTGTGTCCTCTGCTCCTATACTCCTCCACTACAGGAAACATCCTCTCCACATCCACTCTATCTGTGTCCTCTGGTCCTAGACTCCCCCACTACAGGAAACATCCTCTCCACATCCACTGTATCTGTGTCCTCTGGTCCAAGACTCCCCCACAATAGGACACATCCTCTCCACATCCACTCTATCTGTGTCCTCTGGTTCTAGACTCCCACACTACAGGAAACATCCTCTCCACATCCACTCCATCTGTGTCCTCTGGTCCTAGACTCCCCCACTACAGGAAACATCCTCTCTACATCCACTCTATCTGTGTCCTCTGTTCCTATACTCCCCCACTATAGGAAACATCCACTCCACATCCACTCTATCTGTGCCCTCTGTTCCAAGACTCCCCCACTATAGGAAACATACTCTCCACATCCACTCTATCTGTGCCCTCTGTTCCAAGACTCCCCCACTATAGGAAACATCCTCTCCACATCCAATCTATCTGTGCCCTCTGTTCCAAGACTCCCCGACTATAGGAAACATCCTCTCCACATCCACTCTATTTGTGACATCTGGTCCTAGACTCCCCCACTATAGGAAACATCCTCTCCACATCCACTCTATCTGTGTCCTCTGGTCCTAGACTCCCCCACTACAGGAAACATCCTCTCCACATCCACTCTATCTGTGTCCTCTGGTCCTAGACTCCCCCACTACAGGAAACATCCTCTCCACATCCACTTTATCTGTGTCCTCTGGTCCTAGACTCCCCCACTACAGGAAACACCCTCTCCACATCCACTCTATCTGTGCCCTCTGTTCCAAGACTCCCACACTATAGGAAACATCCTCTCCACATCCACTCTATCTGTGTCCTCTGGTCCTAGACTCCCCCACTACAGGAAACATCCTCTCCACATCCACTCTATCTGTGTCCTCTGGTCCTAGACTCCGCCACTACAGGAAACATCCTCTCCACATCCACTCTAACTGTGTCCTCTGGTCCTAGACTCCCCCACTACAGGAAACATCCTCTCCACATTCACTCTATCTGTGTCCTCTGGTCCTAGACTCTCCCACTACAGGAAACATCCTCTCCACGTCCACTCTATTTGTTACCTCAGGTCCTACACTCCCCCACTACAGGAAACATCCTCTCCACATCCACTCTATCTGTGTCCTCTGGTCCTAGACTCCCCCACTACAGGAAACATCCTCTCCACATCCACTCTATCTGTGTCCTCTGGTCCAAGACTCCCCCACAATAGGACACATCCTCTCCACATCCACTCTATCTGTATCCTCTGGTTCTAGACTCCCACACTACAGGAAACATCCTCTCCACATCCACTCCATCTGTGTCCTCTGGTCCTAGACTCCCCCACTACAGGAAACATCATCTCTACATCCACTCTATCTGTGTCCTCTGTTCCTATACTCCCCCACTATAGGAAACATCCTCTCCACATCCAATCTATCTGTGCCCTCTGTTCCAAGACTCCCCGACTATAGGAAACATCCTCTCCACATCCACTCTATTTGTGAGATCTGGTCCTATACTCCCCCACTATAGGAAACATCCTCTCCACATCCACTCTATCTCTGCCCTCTGTTCCAAGACTCCCCCACTATAGGAAACATACTCTCCACATCCACTCTATCTGTGCCCTCTGTTCCAAGACTCCCCCACTATAGGAAACATCCTCTCCACATCCAATCTATCTGTGCCCTCTGTTCCAAGACTCCCCGACTATAGGAAACATCCTCTCCACATCCACTCTATTTGTGACATCTGGTCCTAGACTCCCCCACTATAGGAAACATCCTCTCCACATCCACTCTATCTGTGTCCTCTGGTCCTAGACTCCCCCACTATAGGAAACATCCTCTCCACATCCACTTTATCTGTGTCCTCTGGTCCTAGACTCCCCCACTACAGGAAACACCCTCTCCACATCCACTCTATCTGTGCCGTCTGTTCCAAGACTCCCACACTATAGGAAACATCCTCACGACATCCACTCTATCTGTGTCCTCTGGTCCTAGACTCCCCCACTACAGGAAACATCCTCTCCACATCCACTCTATCTGTGTCCTCTGGTCCTAGACTCCCCCACTACAGGAAACATCCTCTCCACATCCACTCTATCTGTGTCCTCTGGTCCTAGACTCCCCCCACTACAGGAAACATCCTCTCCACATCCACTCTATCCGTGTCCTCTGGTCCTAGACTCTCCCACTACAGGAAACATCCTCTCCACATCCACTCTATTTGTTACCTCTGGTCCTACACTCCCCCACTATAGGAAACATCCTCTCCCACATCCACTCTTTCTGTTTTCTGGTCGTTGACTCTCCCACTATAGGAAACATCCTCTCCACATCCACTCTATGTGTGTCCTCTGCTCCTAGACTCCCCCACTACAGGAAACATCCTCTCCACATCCACTCTATCTGTGTCCTCTGGTCCTAGACTCCCCCACTACAGGAAACATCCTCTCCACATCCACTCCATCTGTGTCCTCTGGTCCTAGACTCCCCCACTACAGGAAACATCCTCTCTACATCCACTCTATCTGTGTCCTCTGTTCCTATACTCCCCCACTATAGGAAACATCCTCTCCACATCCACTCTATCTGTGCCCTCTGTTCCAAGACTCCCCCACTATAGGAAACATCCTCTCCACATCCACTCTATCTGTGCCCTCTGTTCCAAGACTCCCCGACTATAGGAAACATCCTCTCCACATCCACTCTATTTGTGACATCTGGTCCTAGACTACCCCAATATAGGAAACATCCTCTCCACATCCACTCTATCTGTGTCCTCTGGTCCTAGACTCCCCCACTACAGGAAACATCCTCTCCACATCCACTCTTTCTGTGTCCTCTGGTCCTAGACTCCCCCCACTATAGGAAACATCCTCTCCACATCCACTCTATCTGTGTCCTCTGGTCCTAGACTCCCCCACTACAGGAAACATCCTCTCCACATCCACTCTATCTGTGTCCTCTGGTCCTAGACTCCCCCCACTATAGGAAACATCCTCTCCACATCCACTCTATCTGTGTCCTCTGGTCCTAGACTCCCCCACTACAGGAAACATCCTCTCCACATCCACTCTATCTGTTTTCTGGTCGTTGAATCTCCCACTATAGGAAACATCCTCTCCACATCCACTCTATGTGTGTCCTCTGCTCCTATACTCCCCCACTACAGGAAACATCCTCTCCACATCCACTCTATCTGTGTCCTCTGGTCCTAGACTCCCCCACTACAGGAAACATCCTCTCCACATACACTCTATCTGTGTCCTCTGGTCCAAGACTCCCCCACAATAGGACACATCCTCTCCACATCCACTCTATCTGTGTCCTCTGGTTCTAGACTCCCACACTACAGGAAACATCCTCTCCACATCCACTCCATCTGTGTCCTCTGGTCCTAGACTCCCCCACTACAGGAAACATCCTCTCTACATCCACTCTATCTGTGTCCTCTGTTCCTATACTCCCCCACTATAGGAAACATCCTCTCCACATCCACTCTATCTGTGCCCTCTGTTCCAAGACTCCCCCACTATAGGAAACATCCTCTCCACATCCACTCTATCTGTGCCCTCTGTTCCAAGACTCCCCGACTATAGGAAACATCCTCTCCACATCCACTCTATTTGTGACATCTGGTCCTAGACTACCCCAATATAGGAAACATCCTCTCCACATCCACTCTATCTGTGTCCTCTGGTCCTAGACTCCCCCACTACAGGAAACATCCTCTCCACATCCACTCTTTCTGTGTCCTCTGGTCCTAGACTCCCCCCACTATAGGAAACATCCTCTCCACATCCACTCTATCTGTGTCCTCTGGTCCTAGACTCCCCCACTACAGGAAACATCCTCTCCACATCCACTCTATCTGTGTCCTCTGGTCCTAGACTCCCCCCACTATAGGAAACATCCTCTCCACATCCACTCTATCTGTGTCCTCTGGTCCTAGACTCCCCCACTACAGGAAACATCCTCTCCACATCCACTCTATCTGTTTTCTGGTCGTTGAATCTCCCACTATAGGAAACATCCTCTCCACATCCACTCTATGTGTGTCCTCTGCTCCTATACTCCCCCACTACAGGAAACATCCTCTCCACATCCACTCTATCTGTGTCCTCTGGTCCTAGACTCCCCCACTACAGGAAACATCCTCTCCACATACACTCTATCTGTGTCCTCTGGTCCAAGACTCCCCCACAATAGGACACATCCTCTCCACATCCACTCTATCTGTGTCCTCTGGTTCTAGACTCCCACACTACAGGAAACATCCTCTCCACATCCACTCCATCTGTGTCCTCTGGTCCTAGACTCCCCCACTACAGGAAACATCCTCTCTACATCCACTCTATCTGTGTCCTCTGTTCCTATACTCCCCCACTATAGGAAACATCCTCTCCACATCCACTCTATCTGTGCCCTCTGTTCCAAGACTCCCCCACTATAGGAAACATACTCTCCACATCCACTCTATCTGTGCCCTCTGTTCCAAGACTCCCCCACTATAGGAAACATCCTCTCCACATCCAATCTATCTGTGTCCTCTGGTCCTAGACTCCCCAACTATAGGAAACATCCTCTCCACATCCACTCTATTTGTGACATCTGGTCCTATACTCCCCCACTATAGGAAACATCCTCTCCACATCCACTCTATCTGTGCCCTCTGTTCCAAGACTCCCCGACTATAGGAAACATCCTCTCCACATCCACTCTATTTGTGACATCTGGTCCTATACTCCCCCACTATAGGAAACATCCTCTCCACATCCACTCTATCTGTGTCCTCTGGTCCTAGACTCCCCCACTACAGGAAACATCCTCTCCACATCCACTCTATCTGTGTCCTCTGGTCCTAGACTCCCCCACTACAGGAAACATCCTCTCCACATCCACTTTACCTGTGTCCTCTGGTCCTAGACTCCCCCACTACAGGAAACACCCTCTCCACATCCACTCTATCTGTGCCCTCTGTTCCAAGACTCCCACACTATAGGAAACATCCTCTCCACATCCACTCTAACTGTGTCCTCTGGTCCTAGACTCCCCCACTACAGGAAACATCCTCTCCACATCCACTCTATCTGTGTCCTCTGGTCCTAGACTCTCCCACTACAGGAAATATCCTCTCCACATCCACTCTATTTGTTACCTCAGGTCCTACACTCCCCCACTATAGGAAACATCCTCTCCACATCCACTCTATCTATTTTCTGGTCGTTGACTCTCCCACTATAGGAAACATCCTCTCCACATCCACTCTATGTGTGTCCTCTGCTCCTAGACTCCCCCACTACAGGAAACATCCTCTCCACATCCACTCTATCTGTGTCCTCTGGTCCTTGACTCCACCACTACAGGAAACATCCTCTCCACATCCACTCTATCTGTGTCCTCTGGTCCAAGACTCCCCCACAATAGGACACATCCTCTCCACATCCACTCTATCTGTATCCCCTGGTTCTAGACTCCCACACTACAGGAAACATCCTCTCCACATCCACTCCATCTGTGTCCTCTGGTCCTAGACTCCCCCACTACAGGAAACATCCTCTCTACATCCACTCTATCTGTGTCCTCTGTTCCTATACTCCCCCACTATAGGAAACATCCTCTCCACATCCACTCTATCTGTGCCCTCTGTTCCAAGACTCCCCCACTATAGGAAACATCCTCTCCACATCCACTCTATCTGTGCCCTCTGTTCCAAGACTCCCTGACTATAGGAAACATCCTCTCCTCATCCACTCTATTTGTGAGATCTGGTCCTAGACTCCCCCACTATAGGAAACATCCTCTCCACATCCACTCTATCTGTGTCCTCTGGTCCTAGACTCCCCCACTACAGGAAACTTCCTCTCCACATCCACTCTAGCTGTGTCCTCTGGTCCTAGACTCCCCCACTATAGGAAACATCCTCTCCACATCCACTCTATCTGTGTCCTCTGGTCCTAGACTCCCCCACTACAGGAAACATCCTCTCCACATCCACTTTATCTGTGTCCTCTGGTCCTAGACTCCCCCACTACAGGAAACACCCTCTCCACATCCACTCTATCTGTGCCCTCTGTTCCAAAACTCCAAGACTACAGGAAACATCCTCTCCACATCCACTCTATCTGTGTCCTCTGTTCCTAGACTCCCCCACTACAGGAAACATCCTCTCCACATCCACTCTATCTGTGTCCTCTGGTCCTAGACTCTCCCACTACAGGAAACATCCTCTCCACATCCACACTATTTGTTACCTCTGGTCCTAGACTCCCCCACTATAGGAAACATCCTCTCCACATCCACTCTATCTGTTTTCTGGTCGTTGACTCTCCCACTATAGGAAACATCCTCTCCACATCCACTCTATCTGTGTCCTCTGGTACTAGACTCCCCCACTACAGGAAACATCCTCTCCACATCCACTCTATCTGTGTCCTCTGGTCCTAGACTCCCCCACTACAGGAAACATCCTCTCCACATCCACTCTATCTGTGTCCTCTGGTCCAAGACTCCCCCACAATAGGACACATCCTCTCCACATCCACTCTATCTGTGTCCTCTGTTCCTATACTCCCCCACTATAGGAAACATCCTCTCCACATCCACTCCATCTGTGTCCTCTGGTCCCAGACTCTCCCACTACAGGAAACATCCTCTCCACATCCACTCTATCTGTGTCCTCTGGTCCTAGACTCTCCCACTACAGGAAACATCCTCTCCACATCCACACTATTTGTTACCTCTGGTCCTAGACTCCCCCACTATAGGAAACATCCTCTCCACATCCACTCTATCTGTTTTCTGGTCGTTGACTCTCCCACTATAGGAAACATCCTCTCCACATCCACTCTATCTGTGTCCTCTGGTACTAGACTCCCCCACTACAGGAAACATCCTCTCCACATCCACTCTATCTGTGTCCTCTGGTCCTAGACTCCCCCACTACAGGAAACATCCTCTCCACATCCACTCTATCTGTGTCCTCTGGTCCAAGACTCCCCCACAATAGGACACATCCTCTCCACATCCACTCTATCTGTGTCCTCTGTTCCTATACTCCCCCACTATAGGAAACATCCTCTCCACATCCACTCCATCTGTGTCCTCTGGTCCCAGACTCTCCCACTACAGGAAACATCCTCTCCACATCCACTCTATCTGTGTCCTCTAGTCGTTGACTCTCCCACTATAGGAAACATCCTCTCCACATCCACTCTATCTGAGTCCTCTGGTCCTAGACTCCCCCCACTATAGGAAACATCCTCTCCACATCCACTCTATCTGTGTCCTCTGGTCCTAGACTCCCCCACTACAGGAAACATCCTCTAAACATCCACTCTATCTGTGTCCTCTGGTCCTAGACTCCCCCACTACAGGAAACATCCTCTCCACATCCACTCTATCTGTGTCCTCTGGTCCTAGACTCCCCCACTACAGGAAACATCCTCTCCACATCCACTCTATCTGTTTTCTGGTCGTTGACTCTCCCACTATAGGAAACATCCTCTCCACATCCACTCTATGTGTGTCCTCTGCTCCTAGACCCCCCACTACAGGAAACATCCTCTCCACATCCACTCTATCTGTGTCCTCTGGTCCTAGACTCCCCCACTACAGGAAACATCCGCTCCACATCCACTCTATCTGTTTTCTGGTCGTTGACTCTCCCACTATAGGAAACATCCTCTCCACATCCACTCTATCGGTGTCCTCTGGTACTAGACTCCCCCACTACAGGAAACATCCTCTCCACATCCACTCTATCTGTGTCCTCTGGTCCTAGACTCCCCCACTACAGGAAACATCCTCTCCACATCCACTCTATCTGTGTCCTCTGGTCCAAGACTCCCCCACAATAGGACACATCCTCTCCACATCCACTCTATCTGTGTCCTCTGGTTCTAGACTCCCACACTACAGGAAACACCTCTCCACATCCACTCCATCTGTGTCCTCTGGTCCTAGACTCCCCCACTACAGCAAACATCCTCTCTACATCCACTCTATCTGTGTCCTCTGTTCCTATATCTCCCACTATAGGAAACATCCTCTCCACATCCACTCTATCTGTGCCCTCTGTTCCAATACTCCCCCACTATAGGAAACATCCTCTCCACATCCACTCTATCTGTGCCCTCTGTTCCAAGACTCCCCGACTATAGGAAACATCCTCTCCACATCCACTCTATTTGTGACATCTGGTCCTAGACTCACCCACTATAGGAAACATCCTCTCCACATCCACTCTATCTGTGTCCTCTGGTACTAGACTCCCCCACTACTGGAAACATCCTCTCCACATCCACTCTATCTGTGTCCTCTGGTCCTAGACTCCCCCACTACAGGAAACATCCTCTCCACATCCACTCGATCTGTTTTCTGGTCCTAGACTCTCCCACTACTGGAAACATCCTCTCCACATCCACTCTATCTGTGTCCTCTGGTCCTAGACTCCCCCACTACAGGAAACATCCTCTCCACATCCACTCTATCTGTTTTCTGGTCCTAGACTCCCCCACTACAGGAAACATCCTCTCCACATCCACTTTATCTGTGTCCTCTGGTCCTAGACTCCCCCACTACAGGAAACACCCTCTCCACATCCACTCTATCTGTGCCCTCTGTTCCAAGACTCCCAGACTATAGGAAACATCCTCTCCACATCCACTCTATGTGTGTCCTCTGGTCCTAGACTCCCCCACTACAGGAAACATCCTCTCCACATCCACTCTATCTGTGTCCTCTGGTCCTAGACTCCCCCACTACAGGAAACATCCTCTCCACATCCACTCTATCTGTGTCCTCTGGTCCTAGACTCCCCCACTACAGGAAACATCCTCTCCACATCCACTCTATCTGTGTCCTCTGGTCCTAGACTCTCCCACTACAGGAAACATCCTCTCCACATCCACACTATTTGTTACCTCTGGTCCTAGACTCCCCCACTATAGGAAACATCCTCTCCACATCCACTCTATCTGTTTTCTGGTCGTTGACTCTCCCACTATAGGAAACATCCTCTCCACATCCACTCTATCTGTGTCCTCTGGTACTAGACTCCCCCACTACAGGAAACATCCTCTCTACATCCACTCTATCTGTGTCCTCTGTTCCTATACTCCCCCACTATAGGAAACATCCTCTCAACATCCACTCTATCTGTGCCCTCTGTTCCAAGACTCCCCCACTATAGGAAACATCCTCTCCACATCCACTCTATCTGTGCCCTCTGTTCCAAGACTCCCCGACTATAGGAAACATCCTCTCCACATCAACTCTATTTGTGACATCTGGTCCTAGACTCCCCCACTATAGGAAACATCCTCTCCACATCCACTCTATCTGTGTCCTCTGGTACTAGACTCCCCCACTACTGGAAACATCCTCTCCACATCCACTCTATCTGTGTCCTCTGGTCCTAGACTCCCCCACTACAGGAAACATCCTCTCCACATCCACTCTATCTGTTTTCTGGTCCTAGACTCTCCCACTACTGGAAACATCCTCTCCACATCCACTCTATCTGTGTCCTCTGGTCCTAGACTCCCCCACTACAGGAAACATCCTCTCCACATCCACTCTATCTGTTTTCTGGTCCTACACTCCCCCACTATAGGAAACATCCTCTCCACATCCACTTTATCTGTGTCCTCTGGTCCTAGACTCCCCCACTACAGGAAACACCCTCTCCACATCCACTCTGTCTGTGCCCTCTGTTCCAAGACTCCCAGACTATAGGAAACATCCACTCCACATCCACTCTAAGTGTGTCCTCTGGTCCTAGACTCCCCCACTACAGGAAACATCCTCTCCACATCCACTCTATCTGTGTCCTCTGGTCCTAGACTCCCCCACTACAGGAAACATCCTCTCCACATCCACTCTATCTGTGTCCTCTGGTCCTAGACTCCCCCACTACAGGAAACATCCTCTCCACATCCACTCTATCTGTGTCCTCTGGTCCTAGACTCCCCCACTACAGGAAACATCCTCTCCACATCCACTTTATCTCTGTTCTCTGGTCCTAGACTCCACCACTACAGGAAACACCCTCTCCACATCCACTCTATCTGTGCCCTCTGTTCCAAGACACCCAGACTATAGGAAACATCCTCTCCACATCCACTCTATGCGTGTCCTCTGGTCCTAGACTCCCCCACTACAGGAAACATCCTCTCCACATCCACTCTATCTGTGTCCTCTGGTACTAGACTCCCCCACTACAGGAATCATCCTCTCCACATCCACTCTATCTGTGTCCTCTGGTCCTAGACTCCCCCACTACAGGAAACATCCTCTCCACATCCACTCTATCTGTGTCCTCTGGTCCTAGACTCTCCCACTACAGGAAACATCCTCTCCACATCCACACTATTTGTTACCTCTGGTCCTAGACTCCCCCACTATAGGAAACATCCTCTCCACATCCACTCTATCTGTTTTCTGGTCGTTAACTCTCCCACTATAGGAAACATCCTCTCCACATCCACTCTATCTGTGTCCTCTGGTACTAGACTCCCCCACTACAGGAAACATCCTCTCCACATCCACTATATCTGTGTCCTCTGGTCCTAGACTCCCCCACTACAGGAAACATCCTCTCCACATCCACTCTATCTGTGTCCTCTGGTCCAAGACTCCCCCACAATAGGACACATCCTCTCCACATCCACTCTATCTGTGTCCTCTGGTTCTAGACTCCCACACTACAGGAAACATCCTCTCCACATCCACTCTATCTGTGCCCTCTGTTCCAAGACTCCCCGACTATAGGAAACATCCTCTCCACATCCACTCTATTTGTGACATCTGGTCCTAGACTCACCCACTATAGGAAACATCCTCTCCACATCCACTCTATCTGTGTCCTCTGGTACTAGACTCCCCCACTACAGGAAACATCCTCTCCACATCCACTCTATCTGTGTCCTCTGGTCCTAGACTCCCCCACTACAGGAAACATCCTCTCCACATCCACTCTATCTGTTTTCTGGTCGTTGACTCTCCCACTATAGGAAACATCCTCTCCACATCCACTCTATGTGTGTCCTCTGCTCCTAGACTCCCCCACTACAGGAAACATCCTCTCCACATCCACTCTATCTGTGTCCTCTGGTCCTAGACTCCCCCACTACAGGAAACATCCTCTCCACATCCACTCTATCTGTTTTCTGGTCGTTGACTCTCCCACTATAGGAAACATCCTCTCCACATCCACTCTATCGGTGTCCTCTGGTACTAGACTCCCCCACTACAGGAAACATCCTCTCCACATCCACTCTATCTGTGTCCTCTGGTCCTAGACTCCCCCACTACAGGAAACATCCTCTCCACATCCACTCTATCTGTGTCCTCTGGTCCAAGACTCCCCCACAATAGGACACATCCTCTCCACATCCACTCTATCTGTGTCCTCTGGTTCTAGACTCCCACACTACAGGAAACACCTCTCCACATCCACTCCATCTGTGTCCTCTGGTCCTAGACTCCCCCACTACAGGAAACATCCTCTCTACATCCACTCTATCTGTGTCCTCTGTTCCTATATCTCCCACTATAGGAAACATCCTCTCCACATCCACTCTATCTGTGCCCTCTGTTCCAATACTCCCCCACTATAGGAAACATCCTCTCCACATCCACTCTATCTGTGCCCTCTGTTCCAAGACTCCCCGACTATAGGAAACATCCTCTCCACATCCACTCTATTTGTGACATCTGGTCCTAGACTCCCCCACTACAGGAAACATCCTCTCCACATCCACTCTATCTGTTTTCTGGTCGTTGACTCTCCCACTATAGGAAACATCCTCTCCACATCCACTCTATCGGTGTCCTCTGGTACTAGACTCCCCCACTACAGGAAACATCCTCTCCACATCCACTTTATCTGTGTCCTCTGGTCCTAGACTCCCCCACTACAGGAAACACCCTCTCCACATCCACTCTGTCTGTGCCCTCTGTTCCAAGACTCCCAGACTATAGGAAACATCCACTCCACATCCACTCTAAGTGTGTCCTCTGGTCCTAGACTCCCCCACTACAGGAAACATCCTCTCCACATCCACTCTATCTGTGTCCTCTGGTCCTAGACTCCCCCACTACAGGAAACATCCTCTCCACATCCACTCTATCTGTGTCCTCTGGTCCTAGACTCCCCCACTACAGGAAACATCCTCTCCACATCCACTCTATCTGTGTCCTCTGGTCCTAGACTCCCCCACTACAGGAAACATCCTCTCCACATCCACTTTATCTCTGTTCTCTGGTCCTAGACTCCACCACTACAGGAAACACCCTCTCCACATCCACTCTATCTGTGCCCTCTGTTCCAAGACACCCAGACTATAGGAAACATCCTCTCCACATCCACTCTATGCGTGTCCTCTGGTCCTAGACTCCCCCACTACAGGAAACATCCTCTCCACATCCACTCTATCTGTGTCCTCTGGTACTAGACTCCCCCACTACAGGAATCATCCTCTCCACATCCACTCTATCTGTGTCCTCTGGTCCTAGACTCCCCCACTACAGGAAACATCCTCTCCACATCCACTCTATCTGTGTCCTCTGGTCCTAGACTCTCCCACTACAGGAAACATCCTCTCCACATCCACACTATTTGTTACCTCTGGTCCTAGACTCCCCCACTATAGGAAACATCCTCTCCACATCCACTCTATCTGTTTTCTGGTCGTTAACTCTCCCACTATAGGAAACATCCTCTCCACATCCACTCTATCTGTGTCCTATGGTACTAGACTCCCCCACTACAGGAAACATCCTCTCCACATCCACTATATCTGTGTCCTCTGGTCCTAGACTCCCCCACTACAGGAAACATCCTCTCCACATCCACTCTATCTGTGTCCTCTGGTCCAAGACTCCCCCACAATAGGACACATCCTCTCCACATCCACTCTATCTGTGTCCTCTGGTTCTAGACTCCCACACTACAGGAAACATCCTCTCCACATCCACTCTATCTGTGCCCTCTGTTCCAAGACTCCCCGACTATAGGAAACATCCTCTCCACATCCACTCTATTTGTGACATCTGGTCCTAGACTCACCCACTATAGGAAACATCCTCTCCACATCCACTCTATCTGTGTCCTCTGGTACTAGACTCCCCCACTACTGGAAACATCCTCTCCACATCCACTCTATCTGTGTCCTCTGGTCCTAGACTCCCCCACTACAGGAAACATCCTCTCCACATCCACTCTATCTGTGTCCTCTGGTCCTAGACTCCCCCACTACAGGAAACATCCTCTCCACATCCACTCTATCTGTTTTCTGGTCGTTGACTCTCCCACTATAGGAAACATCCTCTCCACATCCACTCTATGTGTGTCCTCTGCTCCTAGACTCCCCCACTACAGGAAACATCCTCTCCACATCCACTCTATCTGTGTCCTCTGGTCGTAGACTCCCCCACTACAGGAAACATCCTCTCCACATCCACTCTATCTGTTTTCTGGTCGTTGACTCTCCCACTATAGGAAACATCCTCTCCACATCCACTCTATCGGTGTCCTCTGGTACTAGACTCCCCCACTACAGGAAACATCCTCTCCACATCCACTCTATCTGTGTCCTCTGGTCCTAGACTCCCCCACTACAGGAAACATCCTCTCCACATCCACTCTATCTGTGTCCTCTGGTCCAAGACTCCCCCACAATAGGACACATCCTCTCCACATCCACTCTATCTGTGTCCTCTGGTTCTAGACTCCCACACTACAGGAAACACCTCTCCACATCCACTCCATCTGTGTCCTCTGGTCCTAGACTCCCCCACTACAGGAAACATCCTCTCTACATCCACTCTATCTGTGTCCTCTGTTCCTATATCTCCCACTATAGGAAACATCCTCTCCACATCCACTCTATCTGTGCCCTCTGTTCCAATACTCCCCCACTATAGGAAACATCCTCTCCACATCCACTCTATCTGTGCCCTCTGTTCCAAGACTCCCCGACTATAGGAAACATCCTCTCCACATCCACTCTATTTGTGACATCTGGTCCTAGACTCCCCCACTACAGGAAACATCCTCTCCACATCCACTCTATCTGTTTTCTGGTCGTTGACTCTCCCACTATAGGAAACATCCTCTCCACATCCACTCTATCGGTGTCCTCTGGTACTAGACTCCCCCACTACAGGAAACATCCTCTCCACATCCACTCTATCTGTGTCCTCTGGTCCTAGACTCCCCCACAATAGGACACATCCTCTCCACATCCACTCTATCTGTTTTCTGGTCCTAGACTCTCCACTATAGGAAACATCCTCTCCACATCCACTCTATCTGTGTCCTCTGGTACTAGACTCCCCCACTACAGGAAACATCCTCTCCACATCCACTCTATCTGTGTTGTCTGGTACTAGACTCCCCCACTACAGGAAACATCCTCTCCACATCCACTCTCTCTGTGTCCTCTGGTCCTAGACTCCCCCACTATAGGAAACATTCTCTCCACATCCACTCTATCTGTGTCCTCTTGTACTAGACTCCCCCACTACAGGAAACATACTCTCCACATCCACTCTATCTGTGTCCTCTGGTCCTAGACTCGCCACTATAGGAAACATCCTCTCCACATCCACTCTATCTGTTTTCTGGTCCTAGACTCTCCCACTATAGGAAACATCCTCTCCACATCCACTCTATCTGTGTCCTCTGGTACTAGACTCCCCCACTACTGGAAACATCCTCTCCACATCCACTCTATCTGTGTCCTCTGGTCCTAGACTCCCCCACTACAGGAAACATCCTCTCCACATCCACTCTTTCTGTTTTCTGGTCCTAGACTCTCCCACTACTGGAAACATCCTCTCCACATCCACTCTATCTGTGGCCTCTGGTCCTAGACTCCCCCACTACAGGAAACATCCTCTCCACATCCACTCTATCTGTTTTCTGGTCCTAGACTCCCCCACTACAGGAAACATCCTCTCCACATCCACTTTATCTGTGTCCTCTGGTCCTAGACTCCCCCACTACAGGAAACACCCTCTCCACATCCACTCTGTCTGTGCCCTCTGTTCCAAGACTCCCAGACTATAGGAAACATCCACTCCACATCCACTCTATGTGTGTCCTCTGGTCCTAGACTCCCCCACTACAGGAAACATCCTCTCCACATCCACTCTATCTGTGTCCTCTGGTCCTAGACTCCCCCACTACAGGAAACATCCTCTCCACATCCACTCTATCTGTGTCCTCTGGTCCTAGACTCCCCACTACAGGAAACATCCTCTCCACATCCACTCTATCTGTGTCCTCTGGTCCTAGACTCTCCCACTACAGGAAACATCCTCTCCACATCCACACTATTTGTTACCTCTGGTCCTAGACTCCCCCACTATAGGAAACATCCTCTCCACATCCACTCTATCTGTTTTCTGGTCGTTAACTCTCCCACTATAGGAAACATCCTCTCCACATCCACTCTATCTGTGTCCTCTGGTACTAGACTCCCCCACTACAGGAAACATCCTCTCCACATCCACTCTATCTGTGTCCTCTGGTCCTAGACTCCCCCACTACAGGAAACATCCTCTCCACATCCACTCTATCTGTGTCCTCTGGTCCTAGACTCCCCCACAATAGGACACATCCTCTCCACATCCACTCTATCTGTGTCCTCTGGTTCTAGACTCCCACACTACATGAAACATCCTCTCCACATCCACTCCATCTGTGTCCTCTGGTCCTAGACTCCCCCACTACAGGAAACATCCTCTCTACATCCACTCTATCTGTGTCCTCTGTTCCTATACTCCCCCACTATAGGAAACATCCTCTCCACATCCACTCTATCTGTGCCCTCTGTTCCAATACTCCCCCACTATAGGAAACATCCTCTCCACATCCACTCTATCTGTGCCCTCTGTTCCAAGACTCCCCGACTATAGGAAACATCCTCTCCACATCCACTCTATTTGTGACATCTGGTCCTAGACTCCCCCACTATAGGAAACATCCTCTCCACATCCACTCTATCTGTGTCCTCTGGTACTAGACTCCCCCACTACTGGAAACATCCTCTCCACATCCACTCTCTCTGTGTCCTCTGGTCCTAGACTCCCCCACTACAGGAATCATCCTCTCCACATCCACTCGATCTGTTTTCTGGTCCTAGACTCTCCCACTACTGGAAACATCCTCTCCACATCCACTCTATCTGTGTCCTCTGGTCCTAGACTCCCCCACTACAGGAAACATCCTCTCCACATCCACTCTATCTGTTTTCTGGTCCTAGACTCCCACACTACAGGAAACATCCTCTCCACATCCACTTTATCTGTGTCCTCTGGTCCTAGACTCCCCCACTACAGGAAACACCCTCTCCACATCCACTCTATCTGTGCCCTCTGTTCCAAGACTCCCAGACTATAGGAAACATCCTCTCCACATCCACTCTATGTGTGTCCTCTGGTCCTAGACTCCCCCACTACAGGAAACATCCTCTCCACATCCACTCTATCTGTGTCCTCTGGTCCTAGACTCCCCCACTACAGGAAACATCCTCTCCACATCCACTCTATCTGTGTCCTCTGGTCCTAGACTCCCCCACTACAGGAAACATACTCTCCACATCCACTCTATCTGTGTCCTCTGGTCCTAGACTCTCCCACTACAGGAAACATCCTCTCCACATCCACACTATTTGTTACCTCTGGTCCTAGACTCCCCCACTATAGGAAACATCCGCTCCACATCCACTCTATCTGTTTTCTGGTCGTTGACTCTCCCACTATAGGAAACATCCTCTCCACATCCACTCTATCTGTGTCCTCTGGTACTAGACTCCCCCACTACAGGAAACATCCTCTCCACATCCACTCTATCTGTGTCCTCTGTTCCTATACTCCCCCACTATAGGAAACATCCTCTCCACATCCACTCTATCTGTGCCCTCTGTTCCAAGACTCCCCCACTATAGGAAACATCCTCTCCACATCCACTCTATCTGTGCCCTCTGTTCCAAGACTCCCCGACTATAGGAAACATCCTCTCCACATCAACTCTATTTGTGACATCTGGTCCTAGACTCCCCCACTATAGGAAACATCCTCTCCACATCCACTCTATCTGTGTCCTCTGGTCCTAGACTCCCCCACTACAGGAAACATCCTCTCCACATCCACTTTATCTGTGTCCTCTAGTCCTAGACTCCACCACTACAGGAAACACCCTCTCCACATCCACTCTATCTGTGCCCTCTGTTCCAAGACTCCCAGACTATAGGAAACATCCTCTCCACAACCACTCTATCTGTGTCCTCTGGTCCTAGACTCCCCCACTACAGGAAACATCCTCTCCACATCCACTCTATCTGTGTCCTCTGGTCCTAGACTCCCCCACTACAGGAAACATCCTCTCCACATCCACTCTATCGGTGTCCTCTGGTCCTAGACTCCCCCACTACAGGAAACATCCTCTCCACATCCACTCCATCTGTGTCCTCTGGTCCTAGACTCTCCCACTACAGGAAACATCCTCTCCACTTCCACTCTATCTGTGTCCTCTGGTCCTAGACTCTCCCACTATAGCAAACATCCTCTCCACATCCACTCTGTGTCCTCTGGTCCTACACTCCCACACTACAGGAAACATCCTCTCCACATCCACTCTATCTGTGTCCTCTGGTACTAGACTCCCCCACTATGGGAAATATCCTCTCCACATCCACTCTATCTGTGCCCTCTGTACCAAGACTCCCCAACTATAGGAAACATCCTCTCCACATCCACTCTATCTGTTTTCTGGTCCTAGACTCTCCCACTATAGGAAACATCCTCTCCACATCCACTCTATCTGTGTCCTCTGGTACTAGACTCCCCCACTACAGGAAACATCCTCTCCACATCCACTCTATCTGTGTTGTCTGGTACTAGACTCCCCCACTACAGGAAACATCCTCTCCACATCCATTCTCTCTGTGTCCTCTGGTCCTAGACTCCCCCACTATAGGAAACATTCTCTCCACATCCACTCTATCTGTGTCCTCTTGTACTAGACTCCCCCACTACAGGAAACATCCTCTCCACATCCACTCTATCTGTGTCCTCTGGTCCTAGACTCGCCACTATAGGAAACATCCTCTCCACATCCACTCTATCTGTTTTCTGGTCCTAGACTCTCCCACTATAGGAAACATCCTCTCCACATCCACTCTATCTGTGTCCTCTGGTACTAGACTCCCCCTCTACTGGAAACATCCTCTCCACATCCACTCTATCTGTGTCCTCTGGTCCTAGACTCCCCCACCTCAGGAAACATCCTCTCCACATCCACTCTATCTGTGTCCTCTTGTACTAGACTCCCCCACTACAGGAAACATCCTCTCCACATCCACTCTATCTGTGTCCTCTGGTCCTAGACTCGCCACTATAGGAAACATCCTCTCCACATCCACTCTATCTGTTTTCTGGTCCTAGACTCTCCCACTACTGGAAACATCCTCTCCACATCCACTCTATCTGTGTCCTCTGGTCCTAGACTCCCCCACTACAGGAAACATCCTCTCCACATCCACTTTATCTGTGTCCTCTAGTCCTAGACTCCCCCACTACAGGAAACACCCTCTCCACATCCACTCTATCTGTTTTCTGGTCCTAGACTCTCCCACTACTGGAAACATCCTCTCCACATCCACTCTATCTGTGTCCTCTGGTCCTAGACTCCCCCACTACAGGAAACATCCTCTCCACATCCACTTTATCTGTGTCCTCTAGTCCTAGACTCCCCCACTACAGGAAACACCCTCTCCACATCCACTCTATCTGTGTCCTCTGGTCCTAGACTCTCCCACTATAGCAAACATCCTCTCCACATCCACTCTGTGTCCTCTGGTCCTACACTCCCACACTACAGGAAACATCCTCTCCACATCCACTCTATCTGTGTCCTCTGGTACTAGACTCCCCCACTATAGGAAATATCCTCTCCACATCCACTCTATCTGTGCCCTCTGTACCAAGACTCCCCCACTACAGGAAACATCCTCTCCACATCCACTCTATCTGTGTCCTCCTGCCCTGGACTCCCCCACTACAGGAAACACCCTCTCCACATCCACTCTATCTGTGCCCTCTGTTCCAAGACACCCAGACTATAGGAAACATCCTCTCCACATCCACTCTATGTGTGTCCTCTGGTCCTAGACTCCCCCACTACAGGAAACATCCTCTCCACATCCACTCTATCTGTGTCCTCTGGTCCTAGACTCCCCCACTACAGGAAACATCCTCTCCACATCCACTCTATCTGTGTCCTCTGGTCCTAGACTCCCCCACTACAGGAAACATCCTCTCCACATCCACTCTATCTGTGTCCTCTGGTCCTAGACTCTCCCACTACAGGAAACATCCTCTCCACATCCACACTATTTGTTACCTCTGGTCCTAGACTCCCCCACTATAGGAAACATCCTCTCCACATCCACTCTATCTGTTTTCTGGTCGTTAACTCCCCCACTATAGGAAACATCCTCTCCACATCCACTCTATCTGTGTCCTCTGGTACTAGACTCCCCCACTACAGGAAACATCCTCTCCACATCCACTCTATCTGTGTCCTCTGGTCCTAGACTCCCCCACTACAGGAAACATCCTCTCCACATCCACTCTATTTGTGTCCTCTGGTCTTAGACTCCCCCACAATAGGACACATCCTCTCCACATCCACTCTATCTGTGTCCTCTGGTTCTAGACTCCCACACTACAGGACACATCCTCTCCACATCCACTCCATCTGTGTCCTCTGGTCCTAGACTCCCCCACTACAGGAAACATCCTCTCTACATCCACTCTATCTGTGTCCTCTGTTCCTATACTCCCCCACTATAGGAAACATCCTCTCCACATCCACTCTATCTGTGCCCTCTGTTCCAATACTCCCCCACTATAGGAAACATCCTCTCCACATCCACTCTATCTGTGCCCTCTGTTCCAAGACTCCCCGACTATAGGAAACATCCTCTCCACATCCACTCTATCTGTGACATCTGGTCCTAGACTCCCCCACTATAGGAAACATCCTCTCCACATCCACTCTATCTGTGTCCTCTGGTACTAGACTCCCCCACTACTGGAAACATCCTCTCCACATCCACTCTATCTGTGTCCTCTGGTCCTAGACTCCCCCACTACAGGAAACATCCTCTCCACATCCACTCGATCTGTTTTCTGGTCCTAGACTCTCCCACTACAGGAAAAATCCTCTCCACATCCACTCTATCTGTGTCCTCTGGTCCTAGACTCCCCCACTACAGGAAACATCCTCTCCACATCCACTCTATCTGTGTCCTCTGGTTCTAGACTCCCAGACTATAGGAAACATCCTCTCCACATCCACTCTATGTGTGTCCTCTGGTCCTAGACTCCCCCACTACAGGAAACATCCTCTCCACATCCACTCTATCTGTGTCCTCTGGTCCTAGACTCCCCCACTACAGGAAACATACTCTCCACATCCACTCTATCTGTGTCCTCTGGTCCTAGACTCTCCCACTACAGGAAACATCCTCTCCACATCCACACTATTTGTTACCTCTGGTCCTAGACTCCCCCACTATAGGAAACATCCTCTCCACATCCACTCTATCTGTTTTCTGGTCGTTGACTCTCCCACTATAGGAAACATCCTCTCCACATCCACTCTATCTGTGTCCTCTGGTACTAGACTCCCCCACTACAGGAAACATCCTCTCCACATCCACTCTATCTGTGTCCTCTGTTCCTATACTCCCCCATATAGGAAACATCCTCTCCACATCCACTCTATCTGTGCCCTCTGTTCCAAGACTCCCCCACTATAGGAAACATCCTCTCCACATCCACTCTATCTGTGCCCTCTGTTCCAAGACTCCCCGACTATAGGAAACATCCTCTCCACATCAACTCTATTTGTGACATCTGGTCCTAGACTCCCCCACTATAGGAAACATCCTCTCCACATCCACTCTATCTGTGTCCTCTGGTCCTAGACTCCCCCACTACAGGAAACATCCTCTCCACATCCACTTTATCTGTGTCCTCTAGTCCTAGACTCCACCACTACAGGAAACACCCTCTCCACATCCACTCTATCTGTGCCCTCTGTTCCAAGACTCCCAGACTATAGGAAACATCCTCTCCACAACCACTCTATCTGTGTCCTCTGGTCCTAGACTCCCCCACTACAGGAAACATCCTCTCCACATCCACTCTATCTGTGTCCTCTGGTCCTAGACTCCCCCACTACAGGAAACATCCTCTCCACATCCACTCTATCGGTGTCCTCTGGTCCTAGACTCCCCCACTACAGGAAACATCCTCTCCACATCCACTCCATCTGTGTCCTCTGGTCCTAGACTCTCCCACTACAGGAAACATCCTCTCCACATCCACTCTATCTGTGTCCTCTGGTCCTAGACTCTCCCACTATAGCAAACATCCTCTCCACATCCACTCTGTGTCCTCTGGTCCTACACTCCCACACTACAGGAAACATCCTCTCCACATCCACTCTATCTGTGTCCTCTGGTACTAGACTCCCCCACTATAGGAAATATCCTCTCCACATCCACTCTATCTGTGCCCTCTGTACCAAGACTCCCCAACTATAGGAAACATCCTCTCCACATCCACTCTATCTGTTTTCTGGTCCTAGACTCTCCCACTATAGGAAACATCCTCTCCACATCCACTCTATCTGTGTCCTCTGGTACTAGACTCCCCCACTACAGGAAACATCCTCTCCACATCCACTCTATCTGTGTTGTCTGGTACTAGACTCCCCCACTACAGGAAACATCCTCTCCACATCCATTCTCTCTGTGTCCTCTGGTCCTAGACTCCCCCACTATAGGAAACATTCTCTCCACATCCACTCTATCTGTGTCCTCTTGTACTAGACTCCCCCACTACAGGAAACATCCTCTCCACATCCACTCTATCTGTGTCCTCTGGTCCTAGACTCGCCACTATAGGAAACATCCTCTCCACATCCACTCTATCTGTTTTCTGGTCCTAGACTCTCCCACTATAGGAAACATCCTCTCCACATCCACTCTATCTGTGTCCTCTGGTACTAGACTCCCCCTCTACTGGAAACATCCTCTCCACATCCACTCTATCTGTGTCCTCTGGTCCTAGACTCCCCCACCTCAGGAAACATCCTCTCCACATCCACTCTATCTGTTTTCTGGTCCTAGACTCTCCCACTACTGGAAACATCCTCTCCACATCCACTCTATCTGTGTCCTCTGGTCCTAGACTCCCCCACTACAGGAAACATACTCTCCACATCCACTCTATCTGTGTCCTCTGGTCCTAGACTCTCCCACTACAGGAAACATCCTCTCCACATCCACACTATTTGTTACCTCTGGTCCTAGACTCCCCCACTATAGGAAACATCCTCTCCACATCCACTCTATCTGTTTTCTGGTCGTTGACTCTCCCACTATAGGAAACATCCTCTCCACATCCACTCTATCTGTGTCCTCTGGTACTAGACTCCCCCACTACAGGAAACATCCTCTCCACATCCACTCTATCTGTGTCCTCTGTTCCTATACTCCCCCATATAGGAAACATCCTCTCCACATCCACTCTATCTGTGCCCTCTGTTCCAAGACTCCCCCACTATAGGAAACATCCTCTCCACATCCACTCTATCTGTGCCCTCTGTTCCAAGACTCCCCGACTATAGGAAACATCCTCTCCACATCAACTCTATTTGTGACATCTGGTCCTAGACTCCCCCACTATAGGAAACATCCTCTCCACATCCACTCTATCTGTGTCCTCTGGTCCTAGACTCCCCCACTACAGGAAACATCCTCTCCACATCCACTTTATCTGTGTCCTCTAGTCCTAGACTCCACCACTACAGGAAACACCCTCTCCACATCCACTCTATCTGTGCCCTCTGTTCCAAGACTCCCAGACTATAGGAAACATCCTCTCCACAACCACTCTATCTGTGTCCTCTGGTCCTAGACTCCCCCACTACAGGAAACATCCTCTCCACATCCACTCTATCTGTGTCCTCTGGTCCTAGACTCCCCCACTACAGGAAACATCCTCTCCACATCCACTCTATCGGTGTCCTCTGGTCCTAGACTCCCCCACTACAGGAAACATCCTCTCCACATCCACTCCATCTGTGTCCTCTGGTCCTAGACTCTCCCACTACAGGAAACATCCTCTCCACATCCACTCTATCTGTGTCCTCTGGTCCTAGACTCTCCCACTATAGCAAACATCCTCTCCACATCCACTCTGTGTCCTCTGGTCCTACACTCCCACACTACAGGAAACATCCTCTCCACATCCACTCTATCTGTGTCCTCTGGTACTAGACTCCCCCACTATAGGAAATATCCTCTCCACATCCACTCTATCTGTGCCCTCTGTACCAAGACTCCCCAACTATAGGAAACATCCTCTCCACATCCACTCTATCTGTTTTCTGGTCCTAGACTCTCCCACTATAGGAAACATCCTCTCCACATCCACTCTATCTGTGTCCTCTGGTACTAGACTCCCCCACTACAGGAAACATCCTCTCCACATCCACTCTATCTGTGTTGTCTGGTACTAGACTCCCCCACTACAGGAAACATCCTCTCCACATCCATTCTCTCTGTGTCCTCTGGTCCTAGACTCCCCCACTATAGGAAACATTCTCTCCACATCCACTCTATCTGTGTCCTCTTGTACTAGACTCCCCCACTACAGGAAACATCCTCTCCACATCCACTCTATCTGTGTCCTCTGGTCCTAGACTCGCCACTATAGGAAACATCCTCTCCACATCCACTCTATCTGTTTTCTGGTCCTAGACTCTCCCACTATAGGAAACATCCTCTCCACATCCACTCTATCTGTGTCCTCTGGTACTAGACTCCCCCTCTACTGGAAACATCCTCTCCACATCCACTCTATCTGTGTCCTCTGGTCCTAGACTCCCCCACTACAGGAAACATCCTCTCCACATCCACTCTATCTGTTTTCTGGTCCTAGACTCCCCCACTACAGGAAACATCCTCTCCACATCCACTTTATCTGTGTCCTCTGGTCCTAGTCTCCCCCACTACAGGAAACACCCTCTCCACATCCACTCTGTCTGTGCCCTCTGTTCCAAGACTCCCAGACTATAGGAAACATCCACTCCACATCCACTCTATGTGTGTCCTCTGGTCCTAGACTCCCCCACTACAGGAAACATCCTCTCCACATCCACTCTATCTGTGTCCTCTGGTCCTAGACTCCCCCACTACAGGAAACATCCTCTCCACATCCACTCTATCTGTTTTCTGGTCCTAGACTCTCCCACTACTGGAAACATCCTCTCCACATCCACTCTATCTGTGTCCTCCTGTCCTGGACTCCCCCACTACAGGAAACATCCTCTCCACATCCACTCTATCTGTGTCCTCCTGTCCTGGACTCCCCCACTACAGGAAACACCCTCTCCACATCCACTCTATCTGTGCCCTCTGTTCCAAGACACCCAGACTATAGGAAACATCCTCTCCACATCCACTCTATGTGTGTCCTCTGGTCCTAGACTCCCCCACTACAGGAAACATCCTCTCCACATCCACTCTATCTGTGTCCTCTGGTCCTAGACTCCCCCACTACAGGAAACATCCTCTCCACATCCACTCTATCTGTGTCCTCTGGTCCTAGACTCCCCCACTACAGGAAACATCCTCTCCACATCCACTCTATCTGTGTCCTCTGGTCCTAGACTCTCCCACTACAGGAAACATCCTCTCCACATCCACACTATTTGTTACCTCTGGTCCTAGACTCCCCCACTATAGGAAACATCCTCTCCACATCCACTCTATCTGTTTTCTGGTCGTTAACTCCCCCACTATAGGAAACATCCTCTCCACATCCACTCTATCTGTGTCCTCTGGTACTAGACTCCCCCACTACAGGAAACATCCTCTCCACATCCACTCTATCTGTGTCCTCTGGTCCTAGACTCCCCCACTACAGGAAACATCCTCTCCACATCCACTCTATTTGTGTCCTCTGGTCTTAGACTCCCCCACAATAGGACACATCCTCTCCACATCCACTCTATCTGTGTCCTCTGGTTCTAGACTCCCACACTACAGGACACATCCTCTCCACATCCACTCCATCTGTGTCCTCTGGTCCTAGACTCCCCCACTACAGGAAACATCCTCTCTACATCCACTCTATCTGTGTCCTCTGTTCCTATACTCCCCCACTATAGGAAACATCCTCTCCACATCCACTCTATCTGTGCCCTCTGTTCCAATACTCCCCCACTATAGGAAACATCCTCTCCACATCCACTCTATCTGTGCCCTCTGTTCCAAGACTCCCCGACTATAGGAAACATCCTCTCCACATCCACTCTATCTGTGACATCTGGTCCTAGACTCCCCCACTATAGGAAACATCCTCTCCACATCCACTCTATCTGTGTCCTCTGGTACTAGACTCCCCCACTACTGGAAACATCCTCTCCACATCCACTCTATCTGTGTCCTCTGGTCCTAGACTCCCCCACTACAGGAAACATCCTCTCCACATCCACTCTATCTGTGTCCTCTGGTTCTAGACTCCCAGACTATAGGAAACATCCTCTCCACATCCACTCTATGTGTGTCCTCTGGTCCTAGACTCCCCCACTACAGGAAACATCCTCTCCACATCCACTCTATCTGTGTCCTCTGGTCCTAGACTCCCCCACTACAGGAAACATACTCTCCACATCCACTCTATCTGTGTCCTCTGGTCCTAGACTCTCCCACTACAGGAAACATCCTCTCCACATCCACACTATTTGTTACCTCTGGTCCTAGACTCCCCCACTATAGGAAACATCCTCTCCACATCCACTCTATCTGTTTTCTGGTCGTTGACTCTCCCACTATAGGAAACATCCTCTCCACATCCACTCTATCTGTGTCCTCTGGTACTAGACTCCCCCACTACAGGAAACATCCTCTCCACATCCACTCTATCTGTGTCCTCTGTTCCTATACTCCCCCATATAGGAAACATCCTCTCCACATCCACTCTATCTGTGCCCTCTGTTCCAAGACTCCCCCACTATAGGAAACATCCTCTCCACATCCACTCTATCTGTGCCCTCTGTTCCAAGACTCCCCGACTATAGGAAACATCCTCTCCACATCAACTCTATTTGTGACATCTGGTCCTAGACTCCCCCACTATAGGAAACATCCTCTCCACATCCACTCTATCTGTGTCCTCTGGTCCTAGACTCCCCCACTACAGGAAACATCCTCTCCACATCCACTTTATCTGTGTCCTCTAGTCCTAGACTCCACCACTACAGGAAACACCCTCTCCACATCCACTCTATCTGTGCCCTCTGTTCCAAGACTCCCAGACTATAGGAAACATCCTCTCCACAACCACTCTATCTGTGTCCTCTGGTCCTAGACTCCCCCACTACAGGAAACATCCTCTCCACATCCACTCTATCTGTGTCCTCTGGTCCTAGACTCCCCCACTACAGGAAACATCCTCTCCACATCCACTCTATCGGTGTCCTCTGGTCCTAGACTCCCCCACTACAGGAAACATCCTCTCCACATCCACTCCATCTGTGTCCTCTGGTCCTAGACTCTCCCACTACAGGAAACATCCTCTCCACATCCACTCTATCTGTGTCCTCTGGTCCTAGACTCTCCCACTATAGCAAACATCCTCTCCACATCCACTCTGTGTCCTCTGGTCCTACACTCCCACACTACAGGAAACATCCTCTCCACATCCACTCTATCTGTGTCCTCTGGTACTAGACTCCCCCACTACAGGAAATATCCTCTCCACATCCACTCTATCTGTGCCCTCTGTACCAAGACTCCCCAACTATAGGAAACATCCTCTCCACATCCACTCTATCTGTTTTCTGGTCCTAGACTCTCCCACTATAGGAAACATCCTCTCCACATCCACTCTATCTGTGTCCTCTGGTACTAGACTCCCCCACTACAGGAAACATCCTCTCCACATCCACTCTATCTGTGTTGTCTGGTACTAGACTCCCCCACTACAGGAAACATCCTCTCCACATCCATTCTCTCTGTGTCCTCTGGTCCTAGACTCCCCCACTATAGGAAACATTCTCTCCACATCCACTCTATCTGTGTCCTCTTGTACTAGACTCCCCCACTACAGGAAACATCCTCTCCACATCCACTCTATCTGTGTCCTCTGGTCCTAGACTCGCCACTATAGGAAACATCCTCTCCACATCCACTCTATCTGTTTTCTGGTCCTAGACTCCCCCACCTCAGGAAACATCCTCTCCACATCCACTCTATCTGTTTTCTGGTCCTAGACTCTCCCACTACTGGAAACATCCTCTCCACATCCACTCTATCTGTGTCCTCTGGTCCTAGACTCCCCCACTACAGGAAACATACTCTCCACATCCACTCTATCTGTGTCCTCTGGTCCTAGACTCTCCCACTACAGGAAACATCCTCTCCACATCCACACTATTTGTTACCTCTGGTCCTAGACTCCCCCACTATAGGAAACATCCTCTCCACATCCACTCTATCTGTTTTCTGGTCGTTGACTCTCCCACTATAGGAAACATCCTCTCCACATCCACTCTATCTGTGTCCTCTGGTACTAGACTCCCCCACTACAGGAAACATCCTCTCCACATCCACTCTATCTGTGTCCTCTGTTCCTATACTCCCCCATATAGGAAACATCCTCTCCACATCCACTCTATCTGTGCCCTCTGTTCCAAGACTCCCCCACTATAGGAAACATCCTCTCCACATCCACTCTATCTGTGCCCTCTGTTCCAAGACTCCCCGACTATAGGAAACATCCTCTCCACATCAACTCTATTTGTGACATCTGGTCCTAGACTCCCCCACTATAGGAAACATCCTCTCCACATCCACTCTATCTGTGTCCTCTGGTCCTAGACTCCCCCACTACAGGAAACATCCTCTCCACATCCACTTTATCTGTGTCCTCTAGTCCTAGACTCCACCACTACAGGAAACACCCTCTCCAAATCCACTCTATCTGTGCCCTCTGTTCCAAGACTCCCAGACTATAGGAAACATCCTCTCCACAACCACTCTATCTGTGTCCTCTGGTCCTAGACTCCCCCACTACAGGAAACATCCTCTCCACATCCACTCTATCTGTGTCCTCTGGTCCTAGACTCCCCCACTACAGGAAACATCCTCTCCACATCCACTCTATCGGTGTCCTCTGGTCCTAGACTCCCCCACTACAGGAAACATCCTCTCCACATCCACTCCATCTGTGTCCTCTGGTCCTAGACTCTCCCACTACAGGAAACATCCTCTCCACATCCACTCTATCTGTGTCCTCTGGTCCTAGACTCTCCCACTATAGCAAACATCCTCTCCACATCCACTCTGTGTCCTCAGGTCCTACACTCCCACACTACAGGAAACATCCTCTCCACATCCACTCTATCTGTGTCCTCTGGTACTAGACTCCCCCACTATAGGAAATATCCTCTCCACATCCACTCTATCTGTGCCCTCTGTACCAAGACTCCCCAACTATAGGAAACATCCTCTCCACATCCACTCTATCTGTTTTCTGGTCCTAGACTCTCCCACTATAGGAAACATCCTCTCCACATCCACTCTATCTGTGTCCTCTGGTACTAGACTCCCCCACTACAGGAAACATCCTCTCCACATCCACTCTATCTGTGTTGTCTGGTACTAGACTCCCCCACTACAGGAAACATCCTCTCCACATCCATTCTCTCTGTGTCCTCTGGTCCTAGACTCCCCCACTATAGGAAACATTCTCTCCACATCCACTCTATCTGTGTCCTCTTGTACTAGACTCCCACACTACAGGAAACATCCTCTCCACATCCACTCTATCTGTGTCCTCTGGTCCTAGACTCGCCACTATAGGAAACATCCTCTCCACATCCACTCTATCTGTTTTCTGGTCCTAGACTCTCCCACTATAGGAAACATCCTCTCCACATCCACTCTATCTGTGTCCTCTGGTACTAGACTCCCCCTCTACTGGAAACATCCTCTCCACATCCACTCTATCTGTGTCCTCTGGTCCTAGACTCCCCCACCTCAGGAAACATCCTCTCCACATCCACTCTATCTGTTTTCTGGTCCTAGACTCCCCCACTACAGGAAACATCCTCTCCACATCCACTTTATCTGTGTCCTCTGGTCCTAGTCTCCCCCACTACAGGAAACACCCTCTCCACATCCACTCTGTCTGTGCCCTCTGTTCCAAGACTCCCAGACTATAGGAAACATCCACTCCACATCCACTCTATGTGTGTCCTCTGGTCCTAGACTCCCCCACTACAGGAAACATCCTCTCCACATCCACTCTATCTGTGTCCTCTGGTCCTAGACTCCCCCACTACAGGAAACATCCTCTCCACATCCACTCTATCTGTTTTCTGGTCCTAGACTCTCCCACTACTGGAAACATCTTCTCCACATCCACTCTATCTGTGTCCTCCTGTCCTGGACTCCCCCACTACAGGAAACATCCTCTCCACATCCACTCTATCTGTGTCCTCCTGTCCTGGACTCCCCCACTACAGGAAACACCATCTCCACATCCACTCTATCTGTGCCCTCTGTTCCAAGACACCCAGACTATAGGAAACATCCTCTCCACATCCACTCTATGTGTGTCCTCTGGTCCTAGACTCCCCCACTACAGGAAACATCCTCTCCACATCCACTCTATCTGTGTCCTCTGGTCCTAGACTCCCCCACTACAGGAAACATCCTCTCCACATCCACTCTATCTGTGTCCTCTGGTCCTAGACTCCCCCACTACAGGAAACATCCTCTCCACATCCACTCTATCTGTGTCCTCTGGTCCTAGACTCTCCCACTACAGGAAACATCCTCTCCACATCCACACTATTTGTTACCTCTGGTCCTAGACTCCCCCACTATAGGAAACATCCTCTCCACATCCACTCTATCTGTGTCCTCTGGTACTAGACTCCCCCACTACAGGAAACATCCTCTCCACATCCACTCTATCTGTGTCCTCTGGTCCTAGACTCCCCCACTACAGGAAACATCCTCTCCACATCCACTCTATTTGTGTCCTCTGGTCTTAGACTCCCCCACAATAGGACACATCCTCTCCACATCAACTCTATCTGTGTCCTCTGGTTCTAGACTCCCACACTACAGGACACATCCTCTCCACATCCACTCCATCTGTGTCCTCTGGTCCTAGACTCCCCCACTACAGGAAACATCCTCTCTACATCCACTCTATCTGTGTCCTCTGTTCCTATACTCCCCCACTATAGGAAACATCCTCTCCACATCCACTCTATCTGTGCCCTCTGTTCCAATACTCCCCCACTATAGGAAACATCCTCTCCACATCCACTCTATCTGTGCCCTCTGTTCCAAGACTCCCCGACTATAGGAAACATCCTCTCCACATCCACTCTATCTGTGACATCTGGTCCTAGACTCCCCCACTATAGGAAACATCCTCTCCACATCCACTCTATCTGTGTCCTCTGGTACTAGACTCCCCCACTACTGGAAACATCCTCTCCACATCCACTCTATCTGTGTCCTCTGGTCCTAGACTCCCCCACTACAGGAAACATCCTCTCCACATCCACTCGATCTGTTTTCTGGTCCTAGACTCTCCCACTACTGGAAACATCCTCTCCACATCCACTCTATCTGTGTCCTCTGGTCCTAGACTCCCCCACTACAGGAAACATCCTCTCCACATCCACTCTATCTGTTTTCTGGTCCTAGACTCCCACACTACAGGAAACATCCTCTCCACATCCACTTTATCTGTGTCCTCTGGTCCTAGACTCCCCCACTACAGGAAACACCCTCTCCACATCCACTCTATCTGTGCCCTCTGTGGGAAGACTCCCAGACTATAGGAAACATCCTCTCCACATCCACTCTATGTGTGTCCTCTGGTCCTAGACTCCCCCACTACAGGAAACATCCTCTCCACATCCACTCTATCTGTGTCCTCTGGTCCTAGACTCCCCCACTACAGGAAACATCCTCTCCACATCCACTCTATCTGTGTCCTCTGGTCCTAGACTCCCCCACTACAGGAAACATCCTCTCCACATCCACTCTATCTGTGTCCTCTGGTCCTAGACTCTCCCACTACAGGAAACATCCTCTCCACATCCACACTATTTGTTACCTCTGGTCCTAGACTCCCCCACTATAGGAAACATCCTCTCCACATCCACTCTATCTGTTTTCTGGTCGTTGACTCTCCCACTATAGGAAACATCCTCTCCACATCCACTCTATCTGTGTCCTCTGGTACTAGACTCCCCCACTACAGGAAACATCCTCTCCACATCCACTCTATCTGTGTCCTCTGGTCCTAGACTCCCCCACTACAGGAAACATCCTCTCTACATCCACTCTATCTGTGTCCTCTGTTCCTATACTCCCCCACTATAGGAAACATCCTCTCCACATCCACTCTATCTGTGCCCTCTGTTCCAAGACTCCCCCACTATAGGAAACATCCTCTCCACATCCACTCTATCTGTGCCCTCTGTTCCAAGACTCCCCGACTATAGGAAACATCCTCTCCACATCCACTCTATTTGTGACATCTGGTCCTAGACTCCCCCACTATAGGAAACATCCTCTCCACATCCACTCTATCTGTGTCCTCTGGTCCTAGACTCCCCCACTACAGGAAACATCCTCTCCACATCCACTTTATTTGTGTCCTCTAGTCCTAGACTCCCCCACTACAGGAAACACCCTCTCCACATCCACTCTATCTGTGCCCTCTGTTCCAAGACTCCCAGACTATAGGAAACATCCTCTCCACATCCACTCTATCTGTGTCCTCTGGTCCTAGACTCCCCCACTACAGGAAACATCCTCTCCACATCCACTCTGTCTGTGTCCTCTGGTCCTAGACTCCCCCACTACAGGAAACATCCTCTCCACATCCACTCTATCGGTGTCCTCTGGTCCTAGACTCCCCCACTACAGGAAACATCCTCTCCACATCCACTCTATCTGTGTCCTCTGGTTCTAGACTCTCCCACTACAGGAAACATCCTCTCCACATCCACTCTATTTGTTACCTCTGGTCCTAGACTCCCCCACTATAGGAAACATCCTCTCCACATCCACTCTATCTGTTTTCTGGTCGTTGACTCTCCCACTATAGGAAACATCCTCTCCACATCCACTCTATCTGTGTCCTCTGGTCCTAGACTCCCCCACTACAGGAAACATCCTCTCCACATCCACTCTATCTGTGTCCTCTGGTCCTAGACTCCCCCACAATAGGACACATCCTCTCCACATCCACTCTATCTGTGTCCTCTGGTTCTAGACTCCCACACTACAGGAAACATCCTCTCCACATCCACTCCATCTGTGTCCTCTGGTCCTAGACTCTCCCACTACAGGAAACATCCTCTCCACATCCACTCTATCTGTGTCCTCGGGTCCTACACTCTCCCTCTATAGCAAACATCCTCTCCACATCCACTCTGTGTCTTCTGGTCCTACACTCCCACACTACAGGAAACATCCTCTCCACATCCACTCTATCTGTGTCCTCTGGTACTAGACTCCCCCACTATAGGAAACATCCTGTCCACATCCACTCTATCTGTGTCCTCTGTTCCTATACTCCCCCACTATAGGAAACATCCTCTCCACATCCACTCTATCTGTGCCATCTGTACCAAGACTCCCCAACTATAGGAAACATCCTCTCCACATCCACTCTATCTGTTTTCTGGTCCTAGACTCTCCCACTATAGGAAACATCCTCTCCACATCCACTCTATCTGTGTCCTCTGGTACTAGACTCCCCTACTACAGGAAACATCCTCTCCACTTCCACTCTATCTGTGTTGTCTGGTACTAGACTCCCCCACTACAGGAAACATCCTCTCCACATCCACTCTCTCTGTGTCCTCTGGTCCTAGACTCCCCCACAATAGGACACATCCTCTCCACATCCACGCTATCTGTGTCCTCTGGTTCTAGACTCCCACACTACAGGAAACATCCTCTCCACATCCATTCCATCTGTGTCCTCTGGTCCTAGACTCTCCCACTACAGGAAACATCCTCTCCACATCCACTCTATCTGTGTCCTCTGGTCCTAGACTCTCCCACTATAGCAAACATCCTCTCCACATCCACTCTGTGTCCTCTGGTCCTACACTCCCACACTACAGGAAACATCCTCTCCACATCCACTCTATCTGTGTCCTCTGGTACTAGACTCCCCCACTATAGGAAATATCCTCTCCACATCCACTCTATCTGTGCCCTCTGTACCAAGACTCCCCAACTATAGGAAACATCCTCTCCACATCCATTCTATCTGTTTTCTGGTCCTAGACTCTCCCACTATAGGAAACATCCTCTCCACATCCACTCTATCTGTGTCCTCTGGTACTAGACTCCCCCACTACAGGAAACATCCTCTCCACATCCACTCTATCTGTGTTGTCTGGTACTAGACTCCCCCACTACAGGAAACATCCTCTCCACATCCACTCTCTCTGTGTCCTCTGGTCCTAGACTCCCCCACTATAGGAAACATTCTCTCCACATCCACTCTATCTGTGTCCTCTGGTACTAGACTCCCCCACTACAGGGAACATCCTCTCCACATCCACTCTATCTGTGTCCTCTGGTCCTAGACTCGCCACTATAGGAAACATCCTCTCCACATCCACTCTATCTGTTTTCTGGTCCTAGACTCCCCCACTACAGGAAACATCCTCTCCACATCCACTCTATCTGTGCCCTCTGTTCCAAGACTCCCAGACTATAGGAAACATCCTCTCCACATCCACTCTATCTGTGTCCTCTGTTCCTAGACTCCCCCACTACAGGAAACATCCTCTCCACATCCACTCTATCTGTGTCCTCTGGTCCTAGACTCCCCCACTACAGGAAACATCCTCTCCACATCCACTCTATCGGTGTCCTCTGGTCCTAGACTCCCCCACTACAGGAAACATCCTCTCCACATCCACTCTATCTGTGTCCTCTGGTTCTAGACTCTCCCACTACAGGAAACATCCTCTCCACATCCACTCTATTTGTTACCTCTGGTCCTAGACTCCCCCACTATAGGAAACATCCTCTCCACATCCACTCTATCTGTGTCCTCTGTTCCTAGACTCCCCCACTACAGGAAACATCCTATCCACATCCACTCTATCTGTGTCCTCTGGTCCTAGACTCCCCCACAATAGGACACATCCTCTCCACATCCACTCTATCTGTGTCCTCTGGTTCTAGACTCCCACACTACAGGAAACATCCTCTCCACATCCACTCCATCTATGTCCTCTGGTCCTAGACTCTCCCACTACAGGAAACATCCTCTCCACATCCACTCTATCTGTGTCCTCTGGTCCTAGACTCTCCCTCTATAGCAAACATCCTCTCCACATCCACTCTGTGTCCTCTGGTCCTACACTCCCACACTACAGGAAACATCCTCTCCACATCCACTCTATCTGTGTCCTCTGGTACTAGACTCCCCCACTATAGGAAACATCCTCTCCACATCGACTCTATCTGTGTCCTCTGTTCCTATACTCCCCCACTATAGGAAACATCCTCTCCACATCCACTCTATCTGTGCCCTCTGTACCAAGACTCCCCAACTATAGGAAACATCCTCTCCACATCCACTCTATCTGTTTTCTGGTCCTAGACTCTCCCACTATAGGAAACATCCTCTCCACATCCACTCTATCTGTGTCCTCTGGTCCTAGACTCCCCCACTACAGGAAACATCCTCTCCACATCCACTCTATCGGTGTCCTCTGGTCCTAGACTCCCCCACTACAGGAAACATCCTCTCCACATCCACTCTATCTGTGTCCTCTGGTTCTAGACTCTCCCACTACAGGAAACATCCTCTCCACATCCACTCTATTTGTTACCTCTGGTCCTAGACTCCCCCACTATAGGAAACATCCTCTCCACATCCACTCTATCTGTTTTCTGGTCGTTGACTCTCCCACTATAGGAAACATCCTCTCCACATCCACTCTATCTGTGTCCTCTGTTCCTAGACTCCCCCACTACAGGAAACATCCTATCCACATCCACTCTATCTGTGTCCTCTGGTCCTAGACTCCCCCACAATAGGACACATCCTCTCCACATCCACTCTATCTGTGTCCTCTGGTTCTAGACTCCCACACTACAGGAAACATCCTCTCCACATCCACTCCATCTGTGTCCTCTGGTCCTAGACTCTCCCACTACAGGAAACATCCTCTCCACATCCACTCTATCTGTGTCCTCTGGTCCTAGACTCTCCCTCTATAGCAAACATCCTCTCCACATCCACTCTGTGTCCTCTGGTCCTACACTCCCACACTACAGGAAACATCCTCTCCACATCCACTCTATCTGTGTCCTCTGGTACTAGACTCCCCCACTATAGGAAACATCCTCTCCACATCGACTCTATCTGTGTCCTCTGTTCCTATACTCCCCCACTATAGGAAACATCCTCTCCACATCCACTCTATCTGTGCCCTCTGTACCAAGACTCCCCAACTATAGGAAACATCCTCTCCACATCCACTCTATCTGTTTTCTGGTCCTAGACTCTCCCACTATAGGAAACATCCTCTCCACATCCACTCTATCTGTGTCCTCGGGTACTAGACTCCCCCACTACAGGAAACATCCTCTCCACATCCACTCTATCTCTGTTGTCTGGTACTAGACTCCCCCACTACAGGAAACATCCTCTCCACATCCACTCTCTCTGTGTCCTCTGGTCCTACACTCCCACACTACAGGAAACATCCTCTCCACATCCACTCTATCTGTGTCCTCTGGTACTAGACTCCCCCACTATAGGAAATATCCTCTCCACATCCACTCTATCTGTGCCCTCTGTACCAAGACTCCCCAACTATAGGAAACATCCTCTCCACATCCACTCTATCTGTTTTCTGGTCCTAGACTCTCCCACTATAGGAAACATCCTCTCCACATCCACTCTATCTGTGTCCTCTGGTACTAGACTCCCCCACTACAGGAAACATCCTCTCCACATCCACTCTATCTGTGCCCTCTGTTCCAAGACTCCCCCACTATAGGAAACATCCTCTCCACATCCACTCTATCTGTGCCCTCTGTTCCAAGACTCCCCGACTATAGGAAACATCCTCTCCACATCCACTCTATTTGTGACATCTGGTCCTAGACTCCCCCACTATAGGAAACATCCTCTCCACATCCACTCTATCTGTGTCCTCTGGTCCTAGACTCCCCCACTACAGGAAACATCCTCTCCACATCCACTTTATTTGTGTCCTCTAGTCCTAGACTCCCCCACTACAGGAAACACCCTCTCCACATCCACTCTATCTGTGCCCTCTGTTCCAAGACTCCCAGACTATAGGAAACATCCTCTCCACATCCACTCTATCTGTGTCCTCTGGTCCTAGACTCCCCCACTACAGGAAACATCCTCTCCACATCCACTCTGTCTGTGTCCTCTGGTCCTAGACTCCCCCACTACAGGAAACATCCTCTCCACATCCACTCTATCGGTGTCCTCTGGTCCTAGACTCCCCCACTACAGGAAACATCCTCTCCACATCCACTCTATCTGTGTCCTCTGGTTCTAGACTCTCCCACTACAGGAAACATCCTCTCCACATCCACTCTATTTGTTACCTCTGGTCCTAGACTCCCCCACTATAGGAAACATCCTCTCCACATCCACTCTATCTGTTTTCTGGTCGTTGACTCTCCCACTATAGGAAACATCCTCTCCACATCCACTCTATCTGTGTCCTCTGGTCCCAGACTCCCCCACTACAGGAAACATCCTCTCCACATCCACTCTATCTGTGTCCTCTGGTCCTAGACTCCCCCACAATAGGACACATCCTCTCCACATCCACTCTATCTGTGTCCTCTGGTTCTAGACTCCCACACTACAGGAAACATCCTCTCCACATCCACTCTATCTGTGTCCTCTGGTACTAGACTCCCCCACTATAGGAAACATCCTCTCCACATCCACTCTATCTGTGTCCTCTGTTCCTATACTCCCCCACTATAGGAAACATCCTCTCCACATCCACTCTATCTGTGCCATCTGTACCAAGACTCCCCAACTATAGGAAACATCCTCTCCACATCCACTCTATCTGTTTTCTGGTCCTAGACTCTCCCACTATAGGAAACATCCTCTCCACATCCACTCTATCTGTGTCCTCTGGTACTAGACTCCCCTACTACAGGAAACATCCTCTCCACATCCACTCTATCTGTGTTGTCTGGTACTAGACTCCCCCACTACAGGAAACATCCTCTCCACATCCACTCTCTCTGTGTCCTCTGGTCCTAGACTCCCCCACAATAGGACACATCCTCTCCACATCCACTCTATCTGTGTCCTCTGGTTCTAGACTCCCACACTACAGGAAACATCCTCTCCACATCCACTCCATCTGTGTTCTCTGGTCCTAGACTCTCCCACTACAGGAAACATCCTCTCCACATCCACTCTATCTGTGTCCTCTGGTCCTAGACTCTCCCACTATAGCAAACATCCTCTCCACATCCACTCTGTGTCCTCTGGTCCTACACTCCCACACTACAGGAAACATCCTCTCCACATCCACTCTATCTGTGTCCTCTGGTACTAGACTCCCCCACTATAGGAAATATCCTCTCCACATCCACTCTATCTGTGCCCTCTGTACCAAGACTCCCCAACTATAGGAAACATCCTCTCCACATCCATTCTATCTGTTTTCTGGTCCTAGACTCTCCCACTATAGGAAACATCCTCTCCACATCCACTCTATCTGTGTACTCTGGTACTAGACTCCCCCACTACAGGAAACATCCTCTCCACATCCACTCTATCTGTGTTGTCTGGTACTAGACTCCCCCACTACAGGAAACATCCTCTCCACATCCACTCTCTCTGTGTCCTCTGGTCCTAGACTCCCCCACTATAGGAAACATTCTCTCCACATCCACTCTATCTGTGTCCTCTGGTACTAGACTCCCCCACTACAGGAAACATCCTCTCCACATCCACTCTATCTGTGTCCTCTGGTCCTAGACTCGCCACTATAGGAAACATCCTCTCCACATCCACTCTATCTGTTTTCTGGTCCTAGACTCCCCCACTACAGGAAACATCCTCTCCACATCCACTCTATCTGTGCCCTCTGTTCCAAGACTCCCAGACTATAGGAAACATCCTCTCCACATCCACTCTATCTGTGTCCTCTGTTCCTAGACTCCCCCACTACAGGAAACATCCTCTCCACATCCACTCTATCTGTGTCCTCTGGTCCTAGACTCCCCCACTACAGGAAACATCCTCTCCACATCCACTCTATCGGTGTCCTCTGGTCCTAGACTCCCCCACTACAGGAAACATCCTCTCCACATCCACTCTATCTGTGTCCTCTGGTTCTAGACTCTCCCACTACAGGAAACATCCTCTCCACATCCACTCTATTTGTTACCTCTGGTCCTAGACTCCCCCACTATAGGAAACATGCTCTCCACATCCACTCTATCTGTTTTCTGGTCGTTGACTCTCCCACTATAGGAAACATCCTCTCCACATCCACTCTATCTGTGTCCTCTGTTCCTAGACTCCCCCACTACAGGAATCATCCTATCCACATCCACTCTATCTGTGTCCTCTGGTCCTAGACTCCCCCACAATAGGACACATCCTCTCCACATCCACTCTATCTGTGTCCTCTGGTTCTAGACTCCCACACTACAGGAAACATCCTCTCCACATCCACTCCATCTGTGTCCTCTGGTCCTAGACTCTCCCACTACAGGAAACATCCTCTCCACATCCACTCTATCTGTGTCCTCTGGTCCTAGACTCTCCCTCTATAGCAAACATCCTCTCCACATCCACTCTGTGTCCTCTGGTCCTACACTCCCACACTACAGGAAACATCCTCTCCACATCCACTCTATCTGTGTCCTCTGGTACTAGACTCCCCCACTATAGGAAACATCCTCTCCACATCGACTCTATCTGTGTCCTCTGTTCCTATACTCCCCCACTATAGGAAACATCCTCTCCACATCCACTCTATCTGTGCCCTCTGTACCAAGACTCCCCAACTATAGGAAACATCCTCTCCACATCCACTCTATCTGTTTTCTGGTCCTAGACTCTCCCACTATAGGAAACATCCTCTCCACATCCACTCTATCTGTGTCCTCGGGTACTAGACTCCCCCACTACAGGAAACATCCTCTCCACATCCACTCTATCTCTGTTGTCTGGTACTAGACTCCCCCACTACAGGAAACATCCTCTCCACATCCACTCTCTCTGTGTCCTCTGGTCCTACACTCCCACACTACAGGAAACATCCTCTCCACATCCACTCTATCTGTGTCCTCTGGTACTAGACTCCCCCACTATAGGAAATATCCTCTCCACATCCACTCTATCTGTGCCCTCTGTACCAAGACTCCCCAACTATAGGAAACATCCTCTCCACATCCACTCTATCTGTTTTCTGGTCCTAGACTCTCCCACTATAGGAAACATCCTCTCCACATCCACTCTATCTGTGTCCTCTGGTACTAGACTCCCCCACTACAGGAAACATCCTCTCCACAACCACTCTATCTGTGTTGTCTGGTACTAGACTCCCCCACTACAGGAAACATCCTCTCCACATCCACACTATTTGTTACCTCTGGTCCTAGACTCCCCCACTATAGGAAACATCCTCTCCACATCCACTCTATCTGTTTTCTGGTCGTTAACTCTCCCACTATAGGAAACATCCTCTCCACATCCACTCTATCTGTGTCCTCTGGTACTAGACTCCCCCACTACAGGAAACATCCTCTCCACATCCACTCTATCTGTGTCCTCTGGTCCTAGACTCCCACACTACAGGAAACATCCTCTCCACATCCACTCTATCTGTGCCCTCTGTACCAAGACTCCCCAACTATAGGAAACATCCTCTCCACATCCACTCTATCTGTTTTCTGGTCCTAGACTCTCCCACTATAGGAAACATCCTCTCCACATCCACTCTATCTGTGTCCTCGGGTACTAGACTCCCCCACTACAGGAAACATCCTCTCCACATCCACTCTATCTCTGTTGTCTGGTACTAGACTCCCCCACTACAGGAAACATCCTCTCCACATCCACTCTCTCTGTGTCCTCTGGTCCTACACTCCCACACTACAGGAAACATCCTCTCCACATCCACTCTATCTGTGTCCTCTGGTACTAGACTCCCCCACTATAGGAAATATCCTCTCCACATCCACTCTATCTGTGCCCTCTGTACCAAGACTCCCCAACTATAGGAAACATCCTCTCCACATCCACTCTATCTGTTTTCTGGTCCTAGACTCTCCCACTATAGGAAACATCCTCTCCACATCCACTCTATCTGTGTCCTCTGGTACTAGACTCCCCCACTACAGGAAACATCCTCTCCACAACCACTCTATCTGTGTTGTCTGGTACTAGACTCCCCCACTACAGGAAACATCCTCTCCACATCCACTCTCTCTGTGTCCTCTGGTCCTAGACTCCCCCACTATAGGAAACATTCTCTCCACATCCACTCTATCTGTGTCCTCTGGTACTAGACTCCCCCACTACAGGAAACATCCTCTCCACATCCACTCTATCTGTGTCCTCTGGTCCTAGACTCGCCACTATAGGAAACATTCTCTCCACATCCACTCTATCTGTTTTCTGGTCCTAGACTCTCCCACTACTGGAAACATCCTCTCCACATCCACTCTATCTGTGTCCTCTGGTCCTAGACTCCCAGACTATAGGAAACATCCTCTCCACATCCACTCTATGTGTGTCCTCTGGTCCTAGACTCCCCCACTACACGAAACATCCTCTCCACATCCACTCTATCTTTGTCCTCTGGTCCTAGACTCCCCCACTACAGGAAACATCCTCTCCACATCCACTCTATCTGTGTCCTCTGGTCCTAGACTCCCCCACTATAGGAAACATCCTCTCCACATCCACTCCATCTGTGTCCTCTGGTCCTAGACTCTCCCACTACAGGAAACATCCTCTCCACATCCACACTATTTGTTACATCTGGTCCTAGACTCCCCCACTATAGGAAACATCCTCTCCACATCCACTCTATCTGTTTTCTGGTCGTTGACTCTCCCACTATAGGAAACATCCTCTCCGCATCCACTCTATCTGTGTCCTCTGGTACTAGACTCCCCCACTACAGGAAACATCCTCTCCACATCCACTCTATCTGTGTCCTCTGGTCCTAGACTCCCCCACTACAGGAAACATCCTCTCTACATCCACTCTATCTGTGTCCTCTGGTCCAAGACTCCCCCACAATAGGACACATCCTCTCCACATCCACTCTATCTGTGTCCTCTGGTTCTAGTCTCCCCCACTACAGGAAACATCCTCTCCACATCCACTCTATCTGTGTCCTCTGGTCCAAGACTCCCCCACTACAGGAAACATCCTCTCCACATCCACTCTATCTGTGTCCTCTGGTCCTAGACTCTCCCACTACAGGAAACATCCTCTCCACATCCACACTATTTGTTACCTCTGGTCCTAGACTCCCCCACTATAGGAAACATCCTCTCCACATCCACTCTATCTGTTTTCTGGTCGTTAACTCTCCCACTATAGGAAACATCCTCTCCACATCCACTCTATCTGTGTCCTCTGGTACTAGACTCCCCCACTACAGGAAACATCCTCTCCACATCCACTCTATCTGTGTCCTCTGGTCCTAGACTCCCACACTACAGGAAACATCCTCTCCACATCCACTCTATCTGTGTCCTCTGGTCCAAGACTCCCCCACAATAGGACACATCCTCTCCACATCCACTCTATCTGTGTCCTCTGGTTCTAGACTCCCACACTACAGGAAACATCCTCTGCACATCCACTCCATCTGTGTCCTCTGGTCCTAGACTCCCCCACTACAGGAAACATCCTCTCCACATCCACTCTATTTGTGACATCTGGTCCTAGACTCCCCCACTATAGGAAACATCCTCTCCACATCCACTCGATCTGTGTCCTCTGGTACTAGACTCCCCCACTACTGGAAACATCCTCTCCACATCCACTCTATCTGTTTTCTGGTCCTAGACTCCCCCACTACAGGAAACATCCTCTCCACATCCACTCGATCTGTTTTCTGGTCCTAGACTCTCCCACTACTGGAAACATCCTCTCCACATCCACTCTATCTGTGTCCTCTGGTCCTAGACTCCCCCACTACAGGAAACATCCTCTCCACATCCACTCTATCTGTTTTCTGGTCCTAGACTCCCCCACTACAGGAAATATCCTCTCCACATCCACTTTATCTGTGCCCTCTGGTCCTAGACTCCCCCACTACAGGAAACACCCTCTCCACATCCACTCTATCTGTGCCCTCTGTTCCAAGACTCCCAGACTATAGGAAACATCCTCTCCACATCCACTCTATGTGTGTCCTCTGGTCCTAGACTCCCCCACTACAGGAAACATCCTCTCCACATCCACTCTATCTGTGTCCTCTGGTCCTAGACTCCCCCACTACAGGAAACATGCTCTCCACATCCACTCTATCTGTGTCCTCTGGTCCTAGACTCCCCCACTACAGGAAACATCCTCTCCACATCCACTCTATCTGTGTCCTCTGGTCCTAGACTCTCCCACTACAGGAAACATCCTCTCCACATCCACACTATTTGTTACCTCTGGTCCTAGACTCCCCCACTATAGGAAACATCCTCTCCACATCCACTCTATCTGTTTTCTGGTCGTTCACTCTCCCACTATAGGAAACATCCTCTCCACATCCACTCTATCTGTGTCCTCTGGTACTAGACTCCCCCACTATAGGAAACATCCTCTCCACATCCACTCTATCTGTTTTCTGGTCCTAGACTCCCCCACTACAGGAAACATCCTCTCCACATCCACTCTATCTGTGCCCTCTGTTCCAAGACTCCCAGACTATAGGAAACATCCTCTCCACATCCACTCTATCTGTGTCCTCTGGTCCTAGACTCCCCCACTACAGGAAACATCCTCTCCACATCCACTCTATCGGTGTCCTCTGGTCCTAGACTCCCCCACTACAGGAAACATCCTCTCCACATCCACTCTATCTGTGTCCTCTGGTTCTAGACTCTCCCACTACAGGAAACATCCTCTCCACATCCACTCTATTTGTTACCTCTGGTCCTAGACTCCCCCACTATAGGAAACATGCTCTCCACATCCACTCTATCTGTTTTCTGGTCGTTGACTCTCCCACTATAGGAAACTTCCTCTCCACATCCACTCTATCTGTGTCCTCTGTTCCTAGACTCCCCCACTACAGGAAACATCCTATCCACATCCACTCTATCTGTGTCCTCTGGTCCTAGACTCCCCCACAATAGGACACATCCTCTCCACATCCACTCTATCTGTGTCCTCTGGTTCTAGACTCCCACACTACAGGAAACATCCTCTCCACATCCACTCCATCTGTGTCCTCTGGTCCTAGACTCTCCCTCTATAGCAAACATCCTCTCCACATCCACTCTGTGTCCTCTGGTCCTACACTCCCACACTACAGGAAACATCCTCTCCACATCCACTCTATCTGTGTCCTCTGGTACTAGACTCCCCCACTATAGGAAACATCCTCTCCACATCGACTCTATCTGTGTCCTCTGTTCCTATACTCCCCCACTATAGGAAACATCCTCTCCACATCCACTCTATCTGTGCCCTCTGTACCAAGACTCACCAACTATAGGAAACATCCTCTCCACATCCACTCTATCTGTTTTCTGGTCCTAGACTCTCCCACTATAGGAAACATCCTCTCCACATCCACTCTATCTGTGTCCTCGGGTACTAGACTCCCCCACTACAGGAAACATCCTCTCCACATCCACTCTATCTCTGTTGTCTGGTACTAGACTCCCCCACTACAGGAAACATCCTCTCCACATCCACTCTCTCTGTGTCCTCTGGTCCTACACTCCCACACTACAGGAAACATCCTCTCCACATCCACTCTATCTGTGTCCTCTGGTACTAGACTCCCCCACTATAGGAAATATCCTCTCCACATCCACTCTATCTGTGCCCTCTGTACCAAGACTCCCCAACTATAGGAAACATCCTCTCCACATCCACTCTATCTGTTTTCTGGTCCTAGACTCTCCCACTATAGGAAACATCCTCTCCACATCCACTCTATCTGTGTCCTCTGGTACTAGACTCCCCCACTACAGGAAACATCCTCTCCACAACCACTCTATCTGTGTTGTCTGGTACTAGACTCCCCCACTACAGGAAACATCCTCTCCACATCCACTCTCTCTGTGTCCTCTGGTCCTAGACTCCCCCACTATAGGAAACATTCTCTCCACATCCACTCTATCTGTGTCCTCTGGTACTAGACTCCCCCACTACAGGAAACATCCTCTCCACATCCACTCTATCTGTGTCCTCTGGTCCTAGACTCGCCACTATAGGAAACATTCTCTCCACATCCACTCTATCTGTTTTCTGGTCCTAGACTCTCCCACTACTGGAAACATCCTCTCCACATCCACTCTATCTGTGTCCTCTGGTCCTAGACTCCCAGACTATAGGAAACATCCTCTCCACATCCACTCTATGTGTGTCCTCTGGTCCTAGACTCCCCCACTACAGGAAACATCCTCTCCACATCCACTCTATCTTTGTCCTCTGGTCCTAGACTCCCCCACTACAGGAAACATCCTCTCCACATCCACTCTATCTGTGTCCTCTGGTCCTAGACTCCCCCACTATAGGAAACATCCTCTCCACATCCACTCCATCTGTGTCCTCTGGTCCTAGACTCTCCCACTACAGGAAACATCCTCTCCACATCCACACTATTTGTTACCTCTGGTCCTAGACTCCCCCACTATAGGAAACATCCTCTCCACATCCACTCTATCTGTTTTCTGGTCGTTGACTCTCCCACTATAGGAAACATCCTCTCCGCATCCACTCTATCTGTGTCCTCTGGTACTAGACTCCCCAACTATAGGAAACATCCTCTCCACATCCACTCTATCTGTGTCCTCTGGTCCTAGACTCCCCCACTACAGGTAACATCCTCTCTACATCCACTCTATCTGTGTCCTCTGGTCCAAGACTCCCCCACAATAGGACACATCCTCTCCACATCCACTCTATCTGTGTCCTCTGGTTCTAGTCTCCCCCACTACAGGAAACATCCTCTCCACATCCACTCTATCTGTGTCCTCTGGTCCAAGACTCCCCCACTACAGGAAACATCCTCTCCACATCCACTCTATCTGTGTCCTCTGGTCCTAGACTCTCCCACTACAGGAAACATCCTCTCCACATCCACACTATTTGTTACCTCTGGTCCTAGACTCCCCCACTATAGGAAACATCCTCTCCACATCCACTCTATCTGTTTTCTGGTCGTTAACTCTCCCACTATAGGAAACATCCTCTCCACATCCACTCTATCTGTGTCCTCTGGTACTAGACTCCCCCACTACAGGAAACATCCTCTCCACATCCACTCTATCTGTGTCCTCTGGTCCTAGACTCCCACACTACAGGAAACATCCTCTCCACATCCACTCTATCTGTGTCCTCTGGTCCAAGACTCCCCCACAATAGGACACATCCTCTCCACATCCACTCTATCTGTGTCCTCTGGTTCTAGACTCCCACACTACAGGAAACATCCTCTCCACATCCACTCCATCTGTGTCCTCTGGTCCTAGACTCCCCCACTACAGGAAACATCCTCTCCACATCCACTCTATTTGTGACATCTGGTCCTAGACTCCCCCACTATAGGAAACATCCTCTCCACATCCACTCGATCTGTGTCCTCTGGTACTAGACTCCCCCACTACTGGAAACATCCTCTCCACATCCACTCTATCTGTGTCCTCTGGTCCTAGACTCCCCCACTACAGGAAACATCCTCTCCACATCCACTCGATCTGTTTTCTGGTCCTAGACTCTCCCACTACTGGAAACATCCTCTCCACATCCACTCTATCTGTGTCCTCTGGTCCTAGACTCCCCCACTACAGGAAACATCCTCTCCACATCCACTCTATCTGTTTTCTGGTCCTAGACTCCCCCACTACAGGAAACATCCTCTCCACATCCACTTTATCTGTGCCCTCTGGTCCTAGACTCCCCCACTACAGGAAACACCCTCTCCACATCCACTCTATCTGTGCCCTCTGTTCCAAGACTCCCAGACTATAGGAAACATCCTCTCCACATCCACTCTATGTGTGTCCTCTGGTCCTAGACTCCCCCACTACAGGAAACATCCTCTCCACATCCACTCTATCTGTGTCCTCTGGTCCTAGACTCCCCCACTACAGGAAACATGCTCTCCACATCCACTCTATCTGTGTCCTCTGGTCCTAGACTCCCCCACTACAGGAAACATCCTCTCCACATCCACTCTATCTGTGTCCTCTGGTCCTAGACTCTCCCACTACAGGAAACATCCTCTCCACATCCACACTATTTGTTACCTCTGGTCCTAGACTCCCCCACTATAGGAAACATCCTCTCCACATCCACTCTATCTGTTTTCTGGTCGTTCACTCTCCCACTATAGGAAACATCCTCTCCACATCCACTCTATCTGTGTCCTCTGGTACTAGACTCCCCCACTACAGGAAACATCCTCTCCACATCCACTCTATCTGTGTCCTCTGGTCCTAGACTCCCCCACTACAGGAAACATCCTCTCCACATCCACTCTATCTGTGTCCTCTGGTCCAAGACTCCCCCACAATAGGACACATCCTCTCCACATCCACTCTATCTGTGTCCTCTGGTTCTAGACTCCCACACTACAGGAAACATCCTCTCCACATCCACTCCATCTGTGTCCTCTGGTCCTAGACTCCCCCACTACAGGAAACATCCTCTCTACATCCACTCTATCTGTGCCCTCTGTTCCAAGACTCCCCCACTATAGGAAACATCCTCTCCACATCCACTTTATCTGTGTCCTCTAGTCCTAGACTCCCCCACTACAGGAAACACCCTCTCCACATCCACTCTATCTGTGCCCTCTGTTCCAAGACTCCCAGACTATAGGAAACATCCTCTCCACATCCACTCTATCTGTGTCCTCTGGTCCTACACTCCCCCACTACAGGAAACATCCTCTCCACATCCACTCTATCTGTGTCCTCTGGTCCTAGACTCCCCCACTACAGGAAACATCCTCTCCACATCCACTCTATCGGTGTCCTCTGGTCCTAGACTCCCCCACTGCAGGAAACATCCTCTCCACATCCACTCTATCTGTGTCCTCTGGTCCTAGACTCCCCCACTACAGGAAACATCCTCTCCACATCCACTCTATCGGTGTCCTCTGGTACTAGACTCCCCCACTATAGGAAACATCCTCTCCACATCGACTCTATCTGTGTCCTCTGTTCCTATACTCCCCCACTATAGGAAACATCCTCTCCACATCCACTCTATCTGTGCCCTCTGTACCAAGACTCCCCCACTATAGGAAACATCCTCTCCACATCCACTCTATCTGTGTCCTCTGGTACTAGACTCCCCCACTACAGGAAACATCCTCTCCACATCCACTCTATCTGTGTCCTCTGGTTCTAGACTCCCACACTACAGGAAACATCCTCTCCACATCCACTCCATCTGTGTCCTCTGGTCCTAGACTCCCCCACTACAGGAAACATCCTCTCTACATCCACTCTATCTGTGCCCTCTGTTCCAAGACTCCCCCACTATAGGAAACATCCTCTTCACATCCACTTTATCTGTGTCCTCTAGTCCTAGACTCCCCCACTACAGGAAACACCCTCTCCACATCCACTCTATCTGTGCCCTCTGTTCCAAGACTCCCAGACTATAGGAAACATCCTCTCCACATCCACTCTATCTGTGTCCTCTGGTCCTAGACTCCCCCACTACAGGAAACATCCTCTCCACATCCACTCTATCTGTGTCCTCTGGTCCTAGACTCCCCCACTACAGGAAACATCCTCTCCACATCCACTCTATCGGTGTCCTCTGGTCCTAGACTCCCCCACTGCAGGAAACATCCTCTCCACATCCACTCTATCTGTGTCCTCTGGTTCTAGACTCTCCCACTACAGGAAACATCCTCTCCACATCCACTCTATTTGTTACCTCTGGTCCTAGACTCCCCCACTATAGGAAACATCCTCTCCACATCCACTCTATCTGTTTTCTGGTCGTTGACTCTCCCACTATAGGAAACATCCTCTCCACATCCACTCTATCTGTGCCCTCTGGTCCTAGACTCCCCCACTACAGGAAACGTCCTCTCCACATCCACTCTATCTGTGTCCTCTGGTCCTAGACTCCCCCACAATAGGACACATCCTCTCCACATCCACTCTATCTGTTTCCTCTGGTTCTAGACTCCCACACTACAGGAAACATCCTCTCCACATCCACTCCATCTGTGTCCTCTGGTCCTAGACTCTCCCACTACAGGAAACATCCTCTCCACATCCACTCTATCTGTGTCCTCTGGTCCTAGACTCTCCCTCTATAGCAAACATCTTCTCCACATCCACTCTGTGTCCTCTGGTCCTACACTCCCACACTACAGGAAACATCCTCTCCACATCCACTCTATCTGTGTCCTCTGGTACTAGACTCCCCCACTATAGGAAACATCCTCTCCACATCCACTCTATCTGTGTCCTGTGTTCCTATACTCCCCCACTATAGGAAACATCCTCTCCACATCCACTCTATCTGTGCCCTCTGTACCAAGACTCCCCAACTATAGGAAACATCCTCTCCACATCCACTCTATCTGTTTTCTGGTCCTAGACTCTCCCACTATAGGAAACATCCTCTCCACATCCACTCTATCTGTGTCCTCTGGTACTAGACTCCCCCACTACAGGAAACATCCTCTCCACATCCACTCTATCTGTGTTGTCTGGTACTAGACTCCCCCACTACAGGAAACATCCTCTCCACATCCACTCTCTCTGTGTCCTCTGGTCCTAGACTCCCCCACAATAGGACACATCCTCTCCACATCCACTCTATCTGTGTCCTCTGGTTCTAGACTCCCACACTACAGGAAACATCCTCTCCACATCCACTCCATCTGTGTCCTCTGGTCCTAGACTCTCCCACTACAGGAAACATCCTCTCCACATCCACTCTATCTGTGTCCTCTGGTCCTAGACTCTCCCACTATAGCAAACATCCTCTCCACATCCACTCTGTGTCCTCTGGTCCTACACTCCCACACTACAGGAAACATCCTCTCCACATCCACTCTATCTGTGTCCTCTGGTACTAGACTCCCCCACTATAGGAAATATCCTCTCCACATCCACTCTATCTGTGCCCTCTGTACCAAGACTCCCCAACTATAGGAAACATCCTCTCCACATCCACTCTATCTGTTTTCTGGTCCTAGACTCTCCCACTATAGGAAACATCCTCTCCACATCCACTCTATCTGTGTCCTCTGGTACTAGACTCCCCCACTACAGGAAACATCCTCTCCACATCCACTCTATCTGTGTTGTCTGGTACTAGACTCCCCCACTACAGGAAACATCCTCTCCACATCCACTCTCTCTGTGTCCTCTGGTCCTAGACTCCCCCACTATAGGAAACATTCTCTCCACATCCACTCTATCTGTGTCCTCTGGTACTAGACTCCCCCACTACAGGAAACATCCTCTCCACATCCACTCTATCTGTGTCCTCTGGTCCTAGGACTCCCCCACTATAGGAAACATCCTCTCCACATCCACTCTATCTGTTTCTGGTCCTAGACTCTCCCACTACTGGAAACATCCTCTCCACATCCACTCTATCTGTGTCCTCTGGTCCTAGACTCCCAGACTATAGGAAACATCCTCTCCACATCCACTCTATGTGTGTCCTCTGGTCCTAGACTCCCCCACTACAGGAAACATCCTCTCCACATCCACTCTATCTTTGTCCTCTGGTCCTAGACGCCCCACTACAGGAAACATCCTCTCCACATCCACTCTATCTGTGCCCTCTGTTCCAAGACTCCCAGACTATAGGAAACATCCTCTCCACATCCACTCTATCTGTGTCCTCTGGTCCTAGACTCCCCCACTACAGGAAACATCCTCTCCACATCCACTCTATCTGTGTCCTCTGGTCCTAGACTCCCCCACTACAGGAAACATCCTCTCCACATCCACTCTATCGGTGTCCTCTGGTCCTAGACTCCCCCACTACAGGAAACATCCTCTCCACATCCACTCTATCTGTGTCCTCTGGTTCTAGACTCTCCCACTACAGGAAACATCCTCTCCACATCCACTCTATTTGTTACCTCTGGTCCTAGACTCCCCCACTATAGGAAACATCCTCTCCACATCCACTCTATCTGTTTTCTGGTCGTTGACTCTCCCACTATAGGAAACATCCTCTCCACATCTACTCTATCTGTGTCCTCTGGTCCTAGACTCCCCCACTACAGGACACATCCTCTCCACATCCACTCTATCTGTGTCCTCTGGTTCTAGACTCCCACACTACAGGAAACATCCTCTCCACATCCACTCCATCTGTGTCCTCTGGTCCTAGACTCTCCCACTACAGGAAACATCCTCTCCACATCCACTCTATCTGTGTCCTCTGGTCCTAGACTCTCCCTCTATAGCAAACATTCTCTCCACATCCACTCTGTGTCCTCTGGTCCTACACTCCCACACTACAGGAAACATCCTCTCCACATCCACTCTATCTGTGTCCTCTGGTACTAGACTCCCCCACTATAGGAAACATCCTCTCCACATCGACTCTATCTGTGTCCTCTGTTCCTATACTCCCCCACTATAGGAAACATCCTCTCCACATCCACTCTATCTGTGCCCTCTGTACCAAGACTCCCCCACTATAGGAAACATCCTCTCCACATCCACTCTATCTGTGTCCTCTGGTACTAGACTCCCCCACTACAGGAAACATCCTCTCCACATCCACTCTGTCTGTGTTGTCTGGTACTAGACTCCCCCACTACAGGAAACATCCTCTCCACATCCACTCACTCTGTGTCCTCTGGTCCTAGACTCCCACACTACAGGAAACATCCTCTCCACATCCACTCCATCTGTGTCCTCTGGTCCTAGACTCTCCCACTATAGCAAACATCCTCTCCACATCCACTCTGTGTCCTCTGGTCCTAAACTCCCACACTACAGGAAACATCCTCTCCACATCCACTCTATCTGTGTTGTCTGGTACTAGACTCCCCCACTACAGGAAACATCCTCTCCACATCCACTCTCTCTGTGTCCTCTGGTCCTAGACTCCCCCACAATAGGACACATCCTCTCCACATCCACTCTATCTGTGTCCTCTGGTTCTAGACTCCCACACTACAGGAAACATCCTCTCCACATCCACTCCATCTGTGTCCTCTGGTCCTAGACTCTCCCACTACAGGAAACATCCTCTCCACATCCACTCTATCTGTGTCCTCTGGTCCTAGACTCTCCCACTATAGCAAACATCCTCTCCACATCCACTCTGTGTCCTCTGGTCCTACACTCCCACACTACAGGAAACATCCTCTCCACATCCACTCTATCTGTGTCCTCTGGTACTAGACTCCCCCACTATAGGAAATATCCTCTCCACATCCACTCTATCTGTGCCCTCTGTACCAAGACTCCCCAACTATAGGAAACATCCTCTCCACATCCACTCTATCTGTTTTCTGGTCCTAGACTCTCCCACTATAGGAAACATCCTCTCCACATCCACTCTATCTGTGTCCTCTGGTACTAGACTCCCCCACTACAGGAAACATCCTCTCCACATCCACTCTATCTGTGTTGTCTGGTACTAGACTCCCCCACTAAAGGAAACATCCTCTCCACATCCACTCTCTCTGTGTCCTCTGGTCCTAGACTCCCCCACTATAGGAAACATTCTCTCCACATCCACTCTATCTGTGTCCTCTGGTACTAGACTCCCCCACTACAGGAAACATCCTCTCCACATCCACTCTATCTGTGTCCTCTGGTCCTAGACTCCCCCACTATAGGAAACATCCTCTCCACATCCACTCTATCTGTTTTCTGGTCCTAGACTCTCCCACTACTGGAAACATCCTCTCCACATCCACTCTATCTGTGTCCTCTGGTCCTAGACTCCCAGACTATAGGAAACATCCTCTCCACATCCACTCTATGTGTGTCCTCTGGTCCTAGACTCCCCCACTACAGGAAACATCCTCTCCACATCCACTCTATCTTTGTCCTCTGGTCCTAGACTCCCCCACTACAGGAAACATCCTCTCCACATCCACTCTATCTGTGCCCTCTGTTCCAAGACTCCCAGACTATAGGAAACATCCTCTCCACATCCACTCTATCTGTGCCTCTGTTCCAAGACTCCCAGACTATAGGAAACATCCTCTCCACATCCACTCTATCTGTGTCCTCTGGTCCTAGACTCCCCCACTACAGGAAACATCCTCTCCACATCCACTCTATCTGTGTCCTCTGGTCCTAGACTCCCCCACTACAGGAAACATCCTCTCCACATCCACTCTATCGGTGTCCTCTGGTCCTAGACTCCCCCACTACAGGAAACATCCTCTCCACATCCACTCTATCTGTGTCCTCTGGTTCTAGACTCTCCCACTACAGGAAACATCCTCTCCACATCCACTCTATTTGTTACCTCTGGTCCTAGACTCCCCCACTATAGGAAACATCCTCTCCACATCCACTCTATCTGTTTTCTGGTCGTTGACTCTCCCACTATAGGAAACATCCTCTCCACATCCACTCTATCTGTGTCCTCTGGTCCTAGACTCCCCCACTACAGGAAACATCCTCTCCACATCCACTCTATCTGTGTCCTCTGGTCCTAGACTCCCCCACAATAGGACACATCCTCTCCACATCCACTCTATCTGTGTCCTCTGGTTCTAAACTCCCACACTACAGGAAACATCCTCTCCACATCCACTCCATCTGTGTCCTCTGGTCCTAGACTCTCCCACTACAGGAAACATCCTCTCCACATCCACTCTATCTGTGTCCTCTGGTCCTAGACTCTCCCTCTATAGCAAACATCCTCTCCACATCCACTCTGTGTCCTCTGGTCCTACACTCCCACACTACAGGAAACATCCTCTCCACATCCACTCTATCTGTGTCCTCTGGTACTAGACTCCCCCACTATAGGAAACATCCACTCCACATCGACTCTATCTGTGTCCTCTGTTCCTATACTCCCCCACTATAGGAAACATCCTCTCCACATCCACTCTATCTGTGCCCTCTGTACCAAGACTCCCCCACTATAGGAAACATCCTCTCCACATCCACTCTATCTGTGTCCTCTGGTACTAGACTCCCCCACTACAGGAAACATTCTCTCCACATCCACTCTATCTGTGTTGTCTGGTACTAGACTCCCCCACTACAGGAAACATCCTCTCCACATCCACTCTCTCTGTGTCCTCTGGTCCTAGACTCCCCCAGAATAGGACACATCCTCTCCACATCCACTCTATCTGTGTCCTCTGGTCCTAGACTCCCCCACTACAGGAAAAATCCTCTCCACATCCACTCCATCTGTGTCCTCTGGTCCTAGACTCTCCCACTATAGCAAACATCCTCTCCACATCCACTCTGTGTCCTCTGGTCCTACACTCCCACACTACAGGAAACATCCTCTCCACATCCACTCTATCTGTGTCCTCTGGTACTAGACTCCCCCACTATAGGAAATATCCTCTCCACATCCACTCTATCTGTGCCCTCTGTACCAAGACTCCCCAACTATAGGAAACATCCTCTCCACATCCACTCTATCTGTTTTCTGGTCCTAGACTCTCCCACTATAGGAAACATCCTCTCCACATCCACTCTATCTGTGTCCTCTGGTACTAGACTCCCCCACTACAGGAAACATCCTCTCCACATCCACTCTATCTGTGTTGTCTGGTACTAGACTCCCTCACTACAGGAAACATCCTCTCCACATCCACTCTCTCTGTGTCCTCTGGTCCTAGACTCCCCCACTATAGGAAACATTCTCTCCACATCCACTCTATCTGTGTCCTCTGGTACTAGACTCCCCCACTATAGGAAACATCCTCTCCATATCCACTCTATCTGTTTTCTGGTCCTAGACTCTCCCACTACTGGAAACATCCTCTCCACATCCACTCTATCTGTGTCCTCTGGTCCTAGACTCCCAGACTATAGGAAACATCCTCTCCACATCCACTCTATGTGTGTCCTCTGGTCCTAGACTCCCCCACTACAGGAAACATCCTCTCCACATCCACTCTATCTTTGTCCTCTGGTCCTAGACTCCCCCACTACAGGAAACATCCTCTCCACATCTACTCTATCTGTGTCCTCTGGTCCTAGACTCCCCCACTATAGGAAACATCCTCTCCACATCCACTCTATCTGTGTCCTCTGGTCCTAGACTCTCCCACTACAGGAAACATCCTCTCCACATCCACACTATTTGTTACCTCTGGTCCTAGACTCCCCCACTATAGGAAACATCCTCTCCACATCCACTCTATCTGTTTTCAGGTCGTTGACTCTCCCACTATAGGAAACATCCTCTCCACATCCACTCTATCTGTGTCCTCTGGTACTAGACTCCCCCACTACAGGAAACATCCTCTCCACATCCACTCTATCTGTGTCCTCTGGTCCAAGACTCCCCCACAATAGGACACATCCTCTCCACATCCACTCTATCTGTGTCCTCTGGTTCTAGTCTCCCACACTACAGGAAACATCCTCTCCACATCCACTCCATCTGTGTCCTCTGGTCCTAGACTCCCCCACTACAGGAAACATCCTCTCTACATCCACTCTATCTGTGTCCTCTGTTCCTATACTCCCGCACTATAGGAAACATCCTCTCCACATCCACTCTATCTGTGCCCTCTGTTCCAAGACTCCCCCACTATAGGAAACATCCTCTCCACATCCACTCTATCTGTGCCCTCTGTTCCAAGACTCCCCGACTATAGGAAACATCCTCTCTACATCCACTCTATTTGTGACATCTGGTCCTAGACTACCCCACTATATGAAACATCCTCTCCACATCCCCTCTATCTGTGTCCTCTGGTCCTAGACTCCCCCACTACAGGAAACATCCTCTCCACATCCACTCTAGCTGTGTCCTCTGGTCCTAGACTCCCCCACTATAGGAAACATCCTCTCCACATCCACTCTATCTGTGTCCTCTGGTCCTAGACTCCCCCACTACAGGAAACATCCTCTCCACATCCACTTTATCTGTGTCCTCTGGTCCTAGAATCACCCACTACAGGAAACATCCTCTCCACATCCACTCTATTTGTTACCTCTGGTCCTAGACTCCCCCACTATAGGAAACATCCTCTCCACATCCACTCTATCTGTTTTCTGGTCGTTGACTCTCCCACTGTAGGAAACATCCTCTCCACATCCACTCTATCTGTGTCCTCTGGTACTAGACTCCCCCACTACAGGAAACATCCTCTCCACATCCACTCTATCTGTGTCCTCTGGTCCTAGACTCCCCCACTACAGGAAACATCCTCTCCACATCCACTCTATCTGTGTCCTCTGGTCCTAGACTCCCCCACAATAGGACACATCCTCTCCACATCCACTCTATCTGTGTCCTCTGGTTCTAGACTCCCACACTACAGGAAACATCCTCTCCACATCCACTCCATCTGTGTCCTCTGGTCCTAGACTCCCCCACTACAGGAAACATCCTCTCTACATCCACTCTATCTGTGTCCTCTGGTCCTAGACTCTCCCACTACAGGAAACATCCTCTCCACATCCACTCTATCTGTGTCCTCTGGTCCTAGACTCTCCCACTATAGCAAACATCCTCTCCACATCCACTCTGTGTCCTCTGGTCCTAGACTCCCACACTACAGGAAACATCCTCTCCACATCCACTCTATCTGTGTCCTCTGGTCCTAGACTCCCAGACTATAGGAAACATCCTCTCCACATCCACTCTATGTGTGTCCTCTGGTCCTAGACTCCCCCACTACAGGAAACATCCTCTCCACATCCACTCTATCTTTGTCCTCTGGTCCTAGACTCCCCCACTACAGGAAACATCCTCTCCACATCCACTCTATCTGTGCCCTCTGTTCCAAGACTCCCAGACTATAGGAAACATCCTCTCCACATCCACTCTATCTGTGCCTCTGTTCCAAGACTCCCAGACTATAGGAAACATCCTCTCCACATCCACTCTATCTGTGTCCTCTGGTCCTAGACTCCCCCACTACAGGAAACATCCTCTCCACATCCACTCTATCTGTGTCCTCTGGTCCTAGACTCCCCCACTACAGGAAACATCCTCTCCACATCCACTCTATCGGTGTCCTCTGGTCCTAGACTCCCCCACTACAGGAAACATCCTCTCCACATCCACTCTATCTGTGTCCTCTGGTTCTAGACTCTCCCACTACAGGAAACATCCTCTCCACATCCACTCTATTTGTTACCTCTGGTCCTAGACTCCCCCACTATAGGAAACATCCTCTCCACATCCACTCTATCTGTTTTCTGGTCGTTGACTCTCCCACTATAGGAAACATCCTCTCCACATCCACTCTATCTGTGTCCTCTGGTCCTAGACTCCCCCACTACAGGAAACATCCTCTCCACATCCACTCTATCTGTGTCCTCTGGTCCTAGACTCCCCCACAATAGGACACATCCTCTCCACATCCACTCTATCTGTGTCCTCTGGTTCTAAACTCCCACACTACAGGAAACATCCTCTCCACATCCACTCCATCTGTGTCCTCTGGTCCTAGACTCTCCCACTACAGGAAACATCCTCTCCACATCCACTCTATCTGTGTCCTCTGGTCCTAGACTCTCCCTCTATAGCAAACATCCTCTCCACATCCACTCTGTGTCCTCTGGTCCTACACTCCCACACTACAGGAAACATCCTCTCCACATCCACTCTATCTGTGTCCTCTGGTACTAGACTCCCCCACTATAGGAAACATCCACTCCACATCGACTCTATCTGTGTCCTCTGTTCCTATACTCCCCCACTATAGGAAACATCCTCTCCACATCCACTCTATCTGTGCCCTCTGTACCAAGACTCCCCCACTATAGGAAACATCCTCTCCACATCCACTCTATCTGTGTCCTCTGGTACTAGACTCCCCCACTACAGGAAACATTCTCTCCACATCCACTCTATCTGTGTTGTCTGGTACTAGACTCCCCCACTACAGGAAACATCCTCTCCACATCCACTCTCTCTGTGTCCTCTGGTCCTAGACTCCCCCAGAATAGGACACATCCTCTCCACATCCACTCTATCTGTGTCCTCTGGTCCTAGACTCCCCCACTACAGGAAAAATCCTCTCCACATCCACTCCATCTGTGTCCTCTGGTCCTAGACTCTCCCACTATAGCAAACATCCTCTCCACATCCACTCTGTGTCCTCTGGTCCTACACTCCCACACTACAGGAAACATCCTCTCCACATCCACTCTATCTGTGTCCTCTGGTACTAGACTCCCCCACTATAGGAAATATCCTCTCCACATCCACTCTATCTGTGCCCTCTGTACCAAGACTCCCCAACTATAGGAAACATCCTCTCCACATCCACTCTATCTGTTTTCTGGTCCTAGACTCTCCCACTATAGGAAACATCCTCTCCACATCCACTCTATCTGTGTCCTCTGGTACTAGACTCCCCCACTACAGGAAACATCCTCTCCACATCCACTCTATCTGTGTTGTCTGGTACTAGACTCCCTCACTACAGGAAACATCCTCTCCACATCCACTCTCTCTGTGTCCTCTGGTCCTAGACTCCCCCACTATAGGAAACATTCTCTCCACATCCACTCTATCTGTGTCCTCTGGTACTAGACTCCCCCACTATAGGAAACATCCTCTCCATATCCACTCTATCTGTTTTCTGGTCCTAGACTCTCCCACTACTGGAAACATCCTCTCCACATCCACTCTATCTGTGTCCTCTGGTCCTAGACTCCCAGACTATAGGAAACATCCTCTCCACATCCACTCTATGTGTGTCCTCTGGTCCTAGACTCCCCCACTACAGGAAACATCCTCTCCACATCCACTCTATCTTTGTCCTCTGGTCCTAGACTCCCCCACTACAGGAAACATCCTCTCCACATCTACTCTATCTGTGTCCTCTGGTCCTAGACTCCCCCACTATAGGAAACATCCTCTCCACATCCACTCTATCTGTGTCCTCTGGTCCTAGACTCTCCCACTACAGGAAACATCCTCTCCACATCCACACTATTTGTTACCTCTGGTCCTAGACTCCCCCACTATAGGAAACATCCTCTCCACATCCACTCTATCTGTTTTCAGGTCGTTGACTCTCCCACTATAGGAAACATCCTCTCCACATCCACTCTATCTGTGTCCTCTGGTACTAGACTCCCCCACTACAGGAAACATCCTCTCCACATCCACTCTATCTGTGTCCTCTGGTCCAAGACTCCCCCACAATAGGACACATCCTCTCCACATCCACTCTATCTGTGTCCTCTGGTTCTAGTCTCCCACACTACAGGAAACATCCTCTCCACATCCACTCCATCTGTGTCCTCTGGTCCTAGACTCCCCCACTACAGGAAACATCCTCTCTACATCCACTCTATCTGTGTCCTCTGTTCCTATACTCCCGCACTATAGGAAACATCCTCTCCACATCCACTCTATCTGTGCCCTCTGTTCCAAGACTCCCCCACTATAGGAAACATCCTCTCCACATCCACTCTATCTGTGCCCTCTGTTCCAAGACTCCCCGACTATAGGAAACATCCTCTCTACATCCACTCTATTTGTGACATCTGGTCCTAGACTACCCCACTATATGAAACATCCTCTCCACATCCCCTCTATCTGTGTCCTCTGGTCCTAGACTCCCCCACTACAGGAAACATCCTCTCCACATCCACTCTAGCTGTGTCCTCTGGTCCTAGACTCCCCCACTATAGGAAACATCCTCTCCACATCCACTCTATCTGTGTCCTCTGGTCCTAGACTCCCCCACTACAGGAAACATCCTCTCCACATCCACTTTATCTGTGTCCTCTGGTCCTAGAATCACCCACTACAGGAAACATCCTCTCCACATCCACTCTATTTGTTACCTCTGGTCCTAGACTCCCCCACTATAGGAAACATCCTCTCCACATCCACTCTATCTGTTTTCTGGTCGTTGACTCTCCCACTGTAGGAAACATCCTCTCCACATCCACTCTATCTGTGTCCTCTGGTACTAGACTCCCCCACTACAGGAAACATCCTCTCCACATCCACTCTATCTGTGTCCTCTGGTCCTAGACTCCCCCACTACAGGAAACATCCTCTCCACATCCACTCTATCTGTGTCCTCTGGTCCTAGACTCCCCCACAATAGGACACATCCTCTCCACATCCACTCTATCTGTGTCCTCTGGTTCTAGACTCCCACACTACAGGAAACATCCTCTCCACATCCACTCCATCTGTGTCCTCTGGTCCTAGACTCCCCCACTACAGGAAACATCCTCTCTACATCCACTCTATCTGTGTCCTCTGGTCCTAGACTCTCCCACTACAGGAAACATCCTCTCCACATCCACTCTATCTGTGTCCTCTGGTCCTAGACTCTCCCACTATAGCAAACATCCTCTCCACATCCACTCTGTGTCCTCTGGTCCTAGACTCCCACACTACAGGAAACATCCTCTCCACATCCACTCTATCTGTGTCCTCTGGTACTAGACTCCCCCACTATAGGAAACAACCTCTCCACATCCACTCTATCTGTGTCCTCTGTTCCTATACTGCCCCACTATAGGAAACATCCTCTCCACATCCACTCTATCTGTGCCCTGTGTTCCAAGACTCCCCAACTATAGGAAACATCCTCTCCACATCCACTCTATCTGTGTCCTCTGGTACTAGACTCCCCCACTATAGGAAACATCCTCTCCACATCCACTCTATCTGTTTTCTGGTCCTAGACACTCCCACTATAGGAAACATCCTCTCCACATCCACTCTATCTGTGTCCTCTGGTACTAGTCTCCCCCACTACAGGAAACATCCTCTCCACATCCACTCTATCTGTTTTCTGGTCCTAGACTCTCCCACTACTGGAAACATCCTCTCCACATCCACTCTATCTGTGTCCTCTGGTCCTAGACTCCCAGACTATAGGAAACATCCTCTCCACATCCACTCTATGTGTGTCCTCTGGTCCTAGACTCCCCCACTACAGGAAACATCCTCTCCACATCCACTCTATCTTTGTCCTCTGGTCCTAGACTCCCCCACTACAGGAAACATCCTCTCCACATCCACTCTATCTGTGTCCTCTGGTCCTAGACTCCCCCACTATAGGAAACATCCTCTCCACATCCACTCTATCTGTGTCCTCTGGTCCTAGACTCTCCCACTACAGGAAACATCCTCTCCACATCCACACTATTTGTTACCTCTGGTCCTAGACTCCCCCACTATAGGAAACATCCTCTCCACATCCACTCTATCTGTTTTCAGGTCGTTAACTCTCCCACTATAGGAAACATCCTCTCCACATCCACTCTATCTGTGTCCTCTGGTACTAGACTCCCCCACTACAGGAAACATCCTCTCCACATCCACTCTATCTGTGTCCTCTGGTCCTAGACTCCCCCACTACAGGAAACATCCTCTCCACATCCACTCTATCTGTGTCCTCTGGTCCAAGACTCCCCCACAATAGGACACATCCTCTCCACTTCCACTCTATCTGTGTCCTCTGGTTCTAGTCTCCCACACTACAGGAAACATCCTCTCCACATCCACTCCATCTGTGTCCTCTGGTCCTAGACTCCCCCACTACAGGAAACATCCTCTCTACATCCACTCTATCTGTGTCCTCTGTTCCTATTCTCCCGCACTATAGGAAACATCCTCTCCACATCCACTCTATCTGTGCCCTCTGTTCCAAGACTCCCCCACTATAGGAAACATCCTCTCCACATCCACTCTATCTGTGCCCTCTGTTCCAAGACTCCCCGACTATAGGAAACATCCTCTCCACATCCACTCTATTTGTGACATCTGGTCCTAGACTACCCCACTATAGGAAACATCCTCTCCACATCCCCTCTATCTGTGTCCTCTGGTCCTAGACTCCCCCACTACAGGAAACATCCTCTCCACATCCACTCTAGCTGTGTCCTCTGGTCCTAGACTCCCCCACTATAGGAAACATCCTCTCCACATCCACTCTATCTGTGTCCTCTGGTCCTAGACTCCCCCACTACAGGAAACATCCTCTCCACATCCACTTTATCTGTGTCCTCTGGTCCTAGAATCACCCACTACAGGAAACATCCTCTCCACATCCACTCTATTTGTTACCTCTGGTCCTAGACTCCCCCACTATAGGAAACATTCTCTCCACATCCACTCTATCTGTTTTCTGGTCGTTGACTCTCCCACTGTAGGAAACATCCTCTCCACATCCACTCTATCTGTGTCCTCTGGTACTAGACTCCCCCACTACAGGAAACATCCTCTCCACATCCACTCTATCTGTGTCCTCTGGTCCTAGAATCCCCCACTACAGGAAACATCCTCTCCACATCCACTCTATCTGTGTCCTCTGGTCCTAGACTCCCCCACAATAGGACACATCCTCTCCACATCCACTCTATCTGTGTCCTCTGGTTCTAGACTCCCACACTACAGGAAACATCCTCTCCACATCCACTCCATCTGTGTCCTCTGGTCCTAGACTCCCCCACTACAGGAAACATCCTCTCCACATCCACTTTATCTGTGTCCTCTGGTCCTAGAATCACCCACTACAGGAAACATCCTCTCCACATCCACTCTATTTGTTACCTCTGGTCCTAGACTCCCCCACTATAGGAAACATCCTCTCCACATCCACTCTATCTGTTTTCTGGTCGTTGACTCTCCCACTGTAGGAAACATCCTCTCCACATCCACTCTATCTGTGTCCTCTGGTACTAGACTCCCACACTACAGGAAACATCCTCTCCACATCCACTCTATCTGTGTCCTCTGGTCCTAGACTCCCCCACTACAGGAAACATCCTCTCCACATCCACTCTATCTGTGTCCTCTGGTCCTAGACTCCCCCACAATAGGACACATCCTCTCCACATCCACTCTATCTGTGTCCTCTGGTTCTAGACTCCCACACTACAGGAAACATCCTCTCCACATCCACTCCATCTGTGTCCTCTGGTCCTAGACTCCCCCACTACAGGAAACATCCTCTCTACATCCACTCTATCTGTGTCCTCTGGTCCTAGACTCTCCCACTACAGGAAACATCCTCTCCACATCCACTCTATCTGTGTCCTCTGGTCCTAGACTCTCCCACTATAGCAAACATCCTCTCCACATCCACTCTGTGTCCTCTGGTCCTAGACTCCCACACTACAGGAAACATCCTCTCCACATCCACTCTATCTGTGTCCTCTGGTACTAGACTCCCCCACTATAGGAAACATCCTCTCCACATCCACTCTATCTGTGTCCTCTGTTCCTATACTGCCCCACTATAGGAAACATCCTCTCCACATCCACTCTATCTGTGCCCTGTGTTCCAAGACTCCCCAACTATAGGAAACATCCTCTCCACATCCACTCTATCTGTGTCCTCTGGTACTAGACTCCCCCACTATAGGAAACATCCTCTCCACATCCACTCTATCTGTTTTCTGGTCCTAGACACTCCCACTATAGGAAACATCCTCTCCACATCCACTCTATCTGTGTCCTCTGGTACTAGTCTCCCCCACTACAGGAAACATCCTCTCCACATCCACTCTATCTGTATCCTCTGGTCCTAGACTCCCCCACTACAGTAAACATCCTCTCCACATCCACTCTATCTGTGTCCTCTGGTCCTAGACTCTCCCACTACAGGAAACATCCTCTCCACATCCACTCTATCTGTGTCCTCTGGTCCTAGACTCTCCCACTATAGCAAACATCCTCTCCACATCCACTCTGTGTCCTCTGGTCCTACACTCCCACACTACAGGAAACATCCTCTCCACATCCACTCTATCTGTGTCCTCTGGTACTAGACTCCCCCACTATAGGAAATATCCTCTCCACATCCACTCTATCTGTGCCCTCTGTACCAAGACTCCCCAACTATAGGAAACATCCTCTCCACATCCACTCTATCTGTTTTCTGGTCCTAGACTCTCCCACTATAGGAAACATCCTCTCCACATCCACTCTATCTGTGTCCTCTGGTACTAGACTCCCCCACTACAGGAAACATCCTCTCCACATCCACTCTATCTGTGTTGTCTGGTACTAGACTCCCCCACTAAAGGAAACATCCTCTCCACATCCACTCTCTCTGTGTCCTCTGGTCCTAGACTCCCCCACTATAGGAAACATTCTCTCCACATCCACTCTATCTGTGTCCTCTGGTACTAGACTCCCCCACTACAGGAAACATCCTCTCCACATCCACTCTATCTGTGTCCTCTGGTCCTAGACTCCCCCACTATAGGAAACATCCTCTCCACATCCACTCTATCTGTTTTCTGGTCCTAGACTCTCCCACTACTGGAAACATCCTCTCCACATCCACTCTATCTGTGTCCTCTGGTCCTAGACTCCCAGACTATAGGAAACATCCTCTCCACATCCACTCTATGTGTGTCCTCTGGTCCTAGACTCCCCCACTACAGGAAACATCCTCTCCACATCCACTCTATCTTTGTCCTCTGGTCCTAGACTCCCCCACTACAGGAAACATCCTCTCCACATCCACTCTATCTGTGCCCTCTGTTCCAAGACTCCCAGACTATCGGAAACATCCTCTCCACATCCACTCTATCTGTGTCCTCTGGTCCTAGACTCCCCCACTACAGGAAACATCCTCTCCACATCCACTCTATCTGTGTCCTCTGGTTCTAGACTCTACCACTACAGGAAACATCCTCTCCACATCCACTCTATTTGTTACCTCTGGTCCTAGACTCCCCCACTATAGGAAACATCCTCTCCACATCCACTCTATCTGTTTTCTGGTCGTTGACTCTCCCACTATAGGAAACATCCTCTCCACATCCACTCTATCTGTGTCCTCTGGTCCTAGACTCCCCCACTACAGGAAACATCCTCTCCACATCCACTCTATCTGTGTCCTCTGTTCCTAGACTCCCCCACAATAGGACACATCCTCTCCACATCCACTCTATCTGTGTCCTCTGGTTCTAGACTCCCACACTACAGGAAACATCCTCTCCACATCCACTCCATCTGTGTCCTCTGGTCCTAGACTCTCCCACTACAGGAAACATCCTCTCCACATCCACTCTATCTGTGTCCTCTGGTCCTAGACTCTCCCTCTATAGCAAACATCCTCTCCACATCCACTCTGTGTCCTCTGGTCCTACACTCCCACACTACAGGAAACATCCTCTCCACATCCACTCTATCTGTGTCCTCTGGTACTAGACTCCCCCACTATAGGAAACATCCACTCCACATCGACTCTATCTGTGTCCTCTGTTCCTATACTCCCCCACTATAGGAAACATCCTCTCCACATCCACTCTATCTGTGCCCTCTGTACCAAGACTCCCCCACTATAGGAAACATCCTCTCCACATCCACTCTATCTGTGTCCTCTGGTACTAGACTCCCCCACTACAGGAAACATTCTCTCCACATCCACTCTATCTGTGTTGTCTGGTACTAGACTCCCCCACTACAGGAAACATCCTCTCCACATCCACTCTCTCTGTGTCCTCTGGTCCTAGACTCCCCCAGAATAGGACACATCCTCTCCACATCCACTCTATCTGTGTCCTCTGGTCCTAGACTCCCCCACTACAGGAAACATCCTCTCCACATCCACTCCATCTGTGTCCTCTGGTCCTAGACTCTCCCACTATAGCAAACATCCTCTCCACATCCACTCTGTGTCCTCTGGTCCTACACTCCCACACTACAGGAAACATCCTCTCCACATCCACTCTATCTGTGTCCTCTGGTACTAGACTCCCCCACTATAGGAAATATCCTCTCCTCATCCACTCTATCTGTGCCCTCTGTACCAAGACTCCCCAACTATAGGAAACATCCTCTCCACATCCACTCTATCTGTTTTCTGGTCCTAGACTCTCCCACTATAGGAAACATCCTCTCCACATCCACTCTATCTGTGTCCTCTGGTACTAGACTCCCCCACTACAGGAAACATCCTCTCCACATCCACTCTATCTGTGTCCTCTGGTCCTAGACTCCCAGACTATAGGAAACATCCTCTCCACATCCACTCTATGTGTGTCCTCTGGTCCTAGACTCCCCCACTACAGGAAACATCCTCTCCACATCCACTCTATCTTTGTCCTCTGGTCCTAGACTCCCCCACTACAGGAAACATCCTCTCCACATCCACTCTATCTGTGTCCTCTGGTCCTAGACTCCCCCACTATAGGAAACATCCTCTCCACATCCACTCTATCTGTGTCCTCCGGTCCTAGACTCTCCCACTACAGGAAACATCCTCTCCACATCCACACTATTTGTTACGTCTGGTCCTAGACTCCCCCACTATAGGAAACATCCTCTCCACATCCACTCTATCTGTTTTCAGGTCGTTGACTCTCCCACTATAGGAAACATCCTCTCCACATCCACTCTATCTGTGTCCTCTGGTACTAGACTCCCCCACTACAGGAAACATCCTCTCCACATCCACTCTATCTGTGTCCTCTGGTCCTAGACTCCCCCACTACAGGAAACATCCTCTCCACATCCACTCTATCTGTGTCCTCTGGTCCAAGACTCCCCCACAATAGGACACATCCTCTCCACATCCACTCTATCTGTGTCCTCTGGTTCTAGTCTCCCACACTACAGGAAACATCCTCTCCACATCCACTCCATCTGTGTCCTCTGGTCCTAGACTCCCCCACTACAGGAAACATCCTCTCTACATCCACTCTATCTGTGTCCTCTGTTCCTATACTCCCGCACTATAGGAAACATCCTCTCCACATCCACTCTATCTGTGCCCTCTGTTCCAAGACTCCCCCACTATAGGAAACATCCTCTCCACATCCACTCTATCTGTGCCCTCTGTTCCAAGACTCCCCGACTATAGGAAACATCCTCTCCACATCCACTCTATTTGTGACATCTGGTCCTAGACTACCCCACTATAGGAAACATCCTCTCCACATCCCCTCTATCTGTGTCCTCTGGTCCTAGACTCCCCCACTACAGGAAACATCCTCTCCACATCCACTCTAGCTGTGTCCTCTGGTCCTAGACTCCCCCACTATAGGAAACATCCTCTCCACATCCACTCTATCTGTGTCCTCTGGTCCTAGACTCCCCCACTACAGGAAACATCCTCTCCACATCCACTTTATCTGTGTCCTCTGGTCCTAGAATCACCCACTACAGGAAACATCCTCTCCACATCCACTCTATTTGTTACCTCTGGTCCTAGACTCCCCCACTATAGGAAACATCCTCTCCACATCCACTCTATCTGTTTTCTGGTCGTTGACTCTCCCACTGTAGGAAACATCCTCTCCACATCCACTCTATCTGTGTCCTCTGGTACTAGACTCCCCCACTACAGGAAACATCCTCTCCACATCCACTCTATCTGTGTCCTCTGGTCCTAGACTCCCCCACTACAGGAAACATCCTCTCCACATCCACTCTATCTGTGTCCTCTGGTCCTAGACTCCCCCACAATAGGACACATCCTCTCCACATCCACTCTATCTGTGTCCTCTGGTTCTAGACTCCCACACTACAGGAAACATCCTCTCCACATCCACTCCATCTGTGTCCTCTGGTCCTAGACTCCCCCACTACAGGAAACATCCTCTCTACATCCACTCTATCTGTGTCCTCTGGTCCTAGACTCTCCCACTACAGGAAACATCCTCTCCACATCCACTCTATCTGTGTCCTCTGGTCCTAGACTCTCCCACTATAGCAAACATCCTCTCCACATCCACTCTGTGTCCTCTGGTCCTAGACTCCCACACTACAGGAAACATCCTCTCCACATCCACTCTATCTGTGTCCTCTGGTACTAGACTCCCCCACTATAGGAAACATCCTCTCCACATCCACTCTATCTGTGTCCTCTGTTCCTATACTGCCCCACTATAGGAAACATCCTCTCCACATCCACTCTATCTGTGCCCTGTGTTCCAAGACTCCCCAACTATAGGAAACATCCTCTCCACATCCACTCTATCTGTGTCCTCTGGTACTAGACTCCCCCACTATAGGAAACATCCTCTCCACATCCACTCTATCTGTTTTCTGGTCCTAGACACTCCCACTATAGGAAACATCCTCTCCACATCCACTCTATCTGTGTCCTCTGGTACTAGTCTCCCCCACTACAGGAAACATCCTCTCCACATCCACTCTATCTGTTTTCTGGTCCTAGACTCTCCCACTACTGGAAACATCCTCTCCACATCCACTCTATCTGTGTCCTCTGGTCCTAGACTCCCAGACTATAGGAAACATCCTCTCCACATCCACTCTATGTGTGTCCTCTGGTCCTAGACTCCCCCACTACAGGAAACATCCTCTCCACATCCACTCTATCTTTGTCCTCTGGTCCTAGACTCCCCCACTACAGGAAACATCCTCTCCACATCCACTCTATCTGTGTCCTCTGGTCCTAGACTCCCCCACTATAGGAAACATCCTCTCCACATCCACTCTATCTGTGTCCTCTGGTCCTAGACTCTCCCACTACAGGAAACATCCTCTCCACATCCACACTATTTGTTACCTCTGGTCCTAGACTCCCCCACTATAGGAAACATCCTCTCCACATCCACTCTATCTGTTTTCAGGTCGTTGACTCTCCCACTATAGGAAACATCCTCTCCACATCCACTCTATCTGTGTCCTCTGGTACTAGACTCCCCCACTACAGGAAACATCCTCTCCACATCCACTCTATCTGTGTCCTCTGGTCCTAGACTCCCCCACTACAGGAAACATCCTCTCCACATCCACTCTATCTGTGTCCTCTGGTCCAAGACTCCCCCACAATAGGACACATCCTCTCCACATCCACTCTATCTGTGTCCTCTGGTTCTAGTCTCCCACACTACAGGAAACATCCTCTCCACATCCACTCCATCTGTGTCCTCTGGTCCTAGACTCCCCCACTACAGGAAACATCCTCTCTACATCCACTCTATCTGTGTCCTCTGTTCCTATACTCCCGCACTATAGGAAACATCCTCTCCACATCCACTCTATCTGTGCCCTCTGTTCCAAGACTCCCCCACTATAGGAAACATCCTCTCCACATCCACTCTATCTGTGCCCTCTGTTCCAAGACTCCCCGACTATAGGAAACATCCTCTCCACATCCACTCTATTTGTGACATCTGGTCCTAGACTACCCCACTATAGGAAACATCCTCTCCACATCCCCTCTATCTGTGTCCTCTGGTCCTAGTCTCCCCCACTACAGGAAACATCCTCTCCACATCCACTCTAGCTGTGTCCTCTGGTCCTAGACTCCCCCACTATAGGAAACATCCTCTCCACATCCACTCTATCTGTGTCCTCTGGTCCTAGACTCCCCCACTACAGGAAACATCCTCTCCACATCCACTTTATCTGTGTCCTCTGGTCCTAGAATCACCCACTACAGGAAACATCCTCTCCACATCCACTCTATTTGTTACCTCTGGTCCTAGACTCCCCCACTATAGGAAACATCCTCTCCACATCCACTCTATCTGTTTTCTGGTCGTTGACTCTCCCACTGTAGGAAACATCCTCTCCACATCCACTCTATCTGTGTCCTCTGGTACTAGACTCCCCCACTACAGGAAACATCCTCTCCACATCCACTCTATCTGTGTCCTCTGGTCCTAGACTCCCCCACTACAGGAAACATCCTCTCCACATCCACTCTATCTGTGTCCTCTGGTCCTAGACTCCCCCACAATAGGACACATCCTCTCCACATCCACTCTATCTGTGTCCTCTGGTTCTAGACTCCCACACTACAGGAAACATCGTCTCCACATCCACTCCATCTGTGTCCTCTGGTCCTAGACTCCCCCACTACAGGAAACATCCTCTCTACATCCACTCTATCTGTGTCCTCTGGTCCTAGACTCTCCCACTACAGGAAACATCCTCTCCACATCCACTCTATCTGTGTCCTCTGGTCCTAGACTCTCCCACTATAGCAAACATCCTCTCCACATCCACTCTGTGTCCTCTGGTCCTAGACTCCCACACTACAGGAAACATCCTCTCCACATCCACTCTATCTGTGTCGTCTGGTACTAGACTCCCCCACTATAGGAAACATCCTCTCCACATCCACTCTATCTGTGTCCTCTGTTCCTATACTGCCCCACTATAGGAAACATCCTCTCCACATCCACTCTATCTGTGCCCTGTGTTCCAAGACTCCCCAACTATAGGAAACATCCTCTCCACATCCACTCTATCTGTGTCCTCTGGTACTAGACTCCCCCACTATAGGAAACATCCTCTCCACATCCACTCTATCTGTTTTCTGGTCCTAGACACTCCCACTATAGGAAACATCCTCTCCACATCCACTCTATCTGTGTCCTCTGGTACTAGTCTCCCCCACTACAGGAAACATCCTCTCCACATCCACTCTATCTGTGTTGTCTGGTACTAGACTCCCCCACTACAGGAAACATCCTCTCCACATCCACTCTCTCTGTGTCCTCTGGTCCTAGACTCCCCCACTATAGGAAACATCCTCTCCACATCCACTCTATTTGTTTTCTGGTCCTAGACTCCCCCACTATAGGAAACATCCTCTCCACATCCTCTCTATCTGTGTCCTCTGGTACTAGACTCCCCCACTACAGGAAACATCCTCTCCACATCCACTCTATCTGTATCCTCTGGTCCTAGACTCCCCCACTAAAGGAAACATCCTCTCCACATCCACTCTATCTGTGTTGTCTGGTACTAGACTCCCCCACTACAGGAAACATCCTCTCCACATCCACTCTATCTGTGTCCTCTGGTCCTAGACTCCCCCACTATAGGAAACATCCTTTCCACATCCACTCTATCTGTTTTCTGGTCCTAGACTCCCCCACTATAGGAAACATCCTCTCCACATCCACTCTATCTGTGTCCTCTGGTACTAGACTCCCCCACTATAGGAAACATCCTCTCCACATCCACTCTATCTGTGTCCTCTGGTCCTAGACTCCCCCACTATAGGAAACACCCTCTCCACATCCCCTCTGTCTGTGCCCTCTGGTCCAAGACTCCCCGACTATAGGAAACATCCTCTCCTCATCCACTCTATCTGTGTCCTCTGGTGCTAGTCTCCCCCCGCCCCCCACTATAGGAAACATCCTCTCCACATCAACTCTATCTGTGTTCTCTGGTCCTAGACTCCCCACTACAGGAAACATCCTCTCCACATCCACTCTGTCTGTGTCCTCTGGTCCTAGACTCCCCCACTACAGGAAACACTCTCTCCACATCCACTCTGTCTGTGTCCTCTGGTCCTAGACACCCCCACTACAGGAAACAGGCTCTCCACATCCACTCTATCTGTGTCCTCTTGTCCTAGACTCCTCCACTACAGGAGACATCCTCTCCACATCCACTCTGTCTGTGTCCTCTGGTCCTAGACTCCCCCACTATAGGAAACATCCTCTCCACATCCACTCTATCTGTGTCCTCTGGTCCTAGACTCCCCCACTATAGGAAACATCCTCTCCAGATCCACTCTATCTGTGTTGTCTGGTACTAGACTCTCCCACTGTAGGACCGATGACTTGGCCTCCACAGATTTGACAGATTCACCGCCCAGTGTACAGAGAGATACACCCTCGCGGTCCTCCGGCCAGCCACCGGGGTGTGCACTGCGGCAACCTGCAGTCATCTGGAGATTCAAAGAGACCCAAGATCAAATCAGGCACTGATGTCACGGTGTGACCGTCATTTGGACCGTGACTCATAGGGGACAAGGTCAGACATTTGGGAATTGGTAACATCCATAGTGTGGCAAGATCCCTCGGGGCAGGGAGAGAAACGTAGTAGCCCCAGGGCTCGTAGATGTATCAACATGAGAGAGACACCGGTCAGTGTACAGATCTCCCCCTGAGAGAGAGGGACCGAGAGACACCGGTCAGTGTACAGATCTCCCCCTGAGAGAGAGGGACTGAGAGACACCGGTCAGTGTACAGATCTCCCCCTGAGAGAGAGGGACCGAGAGACACCGGTCAGTGTACAAATCTCCTGAGAGAGAGGGACCGAGAGACACCGGTCAGTGTACAGATCTCCTGAGAGAGAGGGACCGAGAGACACCGGAGAGTGTACAGATCTCCCCCTGAGAGAGAGGGACCGAGAGACACCGGTCAGTGTACAGTTCTCCCTCAAAGAGAGAGGGACCGAGAGACACCGGTCAGTGTACAAATCTCCTGAGAGACAGGGACTGAGAGACACCGGTCAGAGTACAGATCTCCCCCAGAGAGAGGGACTGTGAGACAACGGTCAGTGTACAGATCTCCCCCTGAGAGACACCAGTCAGTGTACAGATCTCCCTCTTAGACAGAGGGACTGAGAGACACCAGTCAGTGTACAGATCTCCCTCTTAGACAGAGGGACTGAGAGACACCAGTCAGTGTACAGATCCCCCCCTGAGAGAGAGGGACTGAGAGACACCGGTCAGTGTACAGATCTCCCCCAGAGAGAGAGGGACTGAGAGTCACCGGTCAGTGTACAGATCTCCCCCTGAGAGAGAGGGACTGAGAGTCACCGGTCAGTGTACAGATCTCCCCCTGAGAGAGAGGGACCGAGAGACACCGGTCAGTGTACAGATCTCCCCCAGAGAGAGAGGGACCGAGAGACACCGGTCAGTGTACAGATCTCCCCCTGAGAGAGAGGGACTGAGAGACACCGGTCAGTGTACAGATCTCCCCCAGAGAGACAGGGACTGAGAGTCACCGGTCAGTGTACAGATCTCCCCCTGAGAGAGAGGGACTGAGAGATACCGGTCAGTGTACAGATCTCCCCCATGAGAGAGGGACCGAGAGACACCGGTCAGTGTACAGATCTCCCCCTGAGACAGAGGGACTGTGAGACACCGGACAGTGTACAGATCTCCCCCTGAGAGAGAGGGACTGAGAGACACCAGTCAGTGTTCAGATCCCCCCCTGAGAGAGAGGGACTGAGAGACACCGGTCAGTGTACAGATCTCCCCCTGAGAGAGAGGGACCAAGAGACACTGGTCAGTGTACAGATCTCCCCCTGAGAGAGAGGGACTGTGAGACACCGGTCAGTGTACATATCTCCCCCTGAGACAGAGGGACTGAGAGACACCGGACAGTGTACAGATCTCCCCCTGAGAGACACCAGTCAGTGTACAGATCTCCCTCTTAGACAGAGGGACTGAGAGACACCAGTCAGTGTACAGATCCCCCCCTGAGAGAGAGGGACTGAGAGACACAGGTCTGTGTACAGATCTCCCCCTGAGAGAGAGGGACTGAGAGACACCGGTCAGTGTACAGATCTCCCCCAGAGAGAGAGGGACCGAGAGACACCGGTCAGTGTACAGATCTCCCCCTGAGAGAGAGGGACTGAGAGACACCGGTCAGTGTACAGATCTCCCCCTGAGAGAGAGGGACTGAGAGACACCGGTCAGTGTACAGATCTCCCCCAGAGAGAGAGGGACCGAGAGACACCGGTCAGTGTACAGATCTCCCCCTGAGAGAGAGGGACTGAGAGACACCGGTCAGTGTACAGATCTCCCCCAGAGAGAGAGGGACTGAGAGACACCGGACAGTGTACAGATCTCCCCCTGAGAGAGAGGGACTGAGAGACACCGGTCAGTGTACAGATCTCCTGAGAGAGAGGGACTGAGAGACACCGGTCAGTGTACAGATCTCCTGAGAGAGAGGGACCGAGAAACACCGGTCAGTGTACAGATCTCCCCCTGAGTGAGAGGGACTATGAGACACCGGTCAGTGTACAGATCTCCCCCTGAGAGAGAGGGACTGAAGGAGACCGGCCAGTGTACAGATCTCCTGAGAGAGAGGGACTGAGAGACACCGGTCTGTGTATAGATCTCCTGAGAGAGAGGGACTGAGAGACACCGGACAGTGTACAGATCTCCCCCTGAGAGAGAGGGACTGAGAGACACCGGTCAGTGTACAGATCTCCCCCTGAGAGAGAGGGACTGAGAGACACCAGTCAGTGTACAGATCTCCCCCTGAGGGAGAGGGACTGAGAGACACCGGTCAATGTACAGATCACCTGAGAGAGAGGGACTGAGAGACACCAGACAGTGTTCAGATCCCCCCCTGAGAAAGAGGGACTGAGAGACACCGGTCAGTGTACAGATCTCCCCCTGAGAGAGAGGGACCAAGAGACACTGGTCAGTGTACAGACCTCCCCCTGAGAGAGAGGGACTGTGAGACACCGGTCAGTGTACATATCTCCCCCTGAGACAGAGGGACTGAGAGACACCGGACAGTGTACAGATCCCCCCCTGAGAGAGAGGGACTGAGAGACACCGGTCAGTGTACAGATCTCCCCCTGAGAGAGAGGGACTGAGAGACACCGGTCAGTGTACAGATCTCCCCCTGAGAGAGAGGGACTGAGAGACACCGGTCAGTGTACAGATCTCCCCCTGAGAGAGAGGGACTGAGAGACACCGGTCAGTGTACAGAACTCCCCCTGAGAGAGAGGGACTGAGAGACACTGGACAGTGTACAGATCTCCCCCTGAGAGACACCAGTCAGTGTACAGATCTCCCTCTTAGACAGAGGGACTGAGAGACACCAGTCAGTGTACAGATCCCCCCCTGAGAGAGAGGGACTGAGAGACACCGGTCAGAGTACAGATCTCCCCCTGAGAGAGAGGGAATGTGAGACACCAGTCAGTGTACAGATCTCCCCCTGAGAGGGAGGGACTGAGAGACACCGGTCAGTGTACAGATCTCCTGAGAGAGAGGGACCGAGAGACACCGGTCAGTGTACAGATCTCCCCCTGAGTGAGAGGGACTATGAGTCACCGGTCAGTGTACAGATCTCCCCCTGAGAGAGAGGGACTGAGAGACACCGGCCAGTGTACAGATCTCCTGAGAGAGAGGGACTGAGAGACACCGGTCAGTGTATAGATCTCCTGAGAGAGAGGGACTGAGAGACACCGGTCAGTGTACAGATCTCCCCCTGAGGGAGAGGGACTGAGAGACACCGGTCAATGTACAGATCACCTGAGAGAGAGGGACCGAGAGACACCAGTCAGTGTACAGATCTCCCCCTGAGAGAGAGGGACTGAGAGACACTGGTCAGTGTACAGATCTCCTGAGAGAGAGGGACTGAGAGACACCGGTCAGTGTACAGATCTCCCCCTGAGAGAGAGGGACTGAGAGACACCGGTCCGTGTACAGATCTTCCCCAGTGACAGAGGGACTGCGAGACAGCAGTCAGTGTACAGATCTCCTGAGAGAGAGGGACTGAGAGTCACCGGTCAGTGTACAGATCTCCCCCAGAGAGAGAGGGACTGTGAGACACCGGTCAGTGTACAGATCTCCCCCAGAGAGAGAGGGACTGAGAGACACCGGTCAGTGTACAGATCTCCCCCTGAGAGAGAGGGACTGAGAGACACCAGACAGTGTTCAGATCCCCCCCTGAGAAAGAGGGACTGAGAGACACCGGTCAGTGTACAGATCTCCCCCTGAGAGAGAGGGACCAAGAGACACTGGTCAGTGTACAGACCTCCCCCTGAGAGAGAGGGACTGTGAGACACCGGTCAGTGTACATATCTCCCCCTGAGACAGAGGGACTGAGAGACACCGGACAGTGTACAGATCCCCCCCTGAGAGAGAGCGACTGAGAGACACCGGTCAGTGTACAGATCTCCCCCTGAGAGAGAGGGACTGAGAGACACCGGTCAGTGTACAGATCTCCCCCATGAGAGAGGGACCGAGAGACACCGGTCAGTGTACAGATCTCCCCCTGAGAGAGAGGGACTGAGAGACACCGGTCAGTGTACAGATCTCCCCCTGAGAGAGAGGGACTGAGAGACACCGGTCAGTGTACAGAACTCCCCCTGAGAGAGAGGGACTGGGAGACACCGGACAGTGTACAGATCTCCCCCTGAGAGACACCAGTCAGTGTACAGATCTCCCTCTTAGACAGAGGGACTGAGAGACACCAGTCAGTGTACAGATCCCCCACTGAGAGAGAGGGACTGAGAGACACCGGTCAGTGTACAGATCTCCCCCAGAGAGAGAGGGACTGAGAGTCACCGGTCAGTGTACAGATTTCACTCTGAGAGAGAGGGACTGAGAGTCACCGGTCAGTGTACAGATCTCCCCCTGAGAGAGAGGGACCGAGAGACACCGGTCAGTGTACAGATCTCCCCCAGAGAGAGAGGGACCGAGAGACACCGGTCAGTGTACAGATCTCCCCCTGAGAGAGAGGGACTGAGAGACACCGGTCAGTGTACAGATCTCCCCCAGAGAGACAGGGACTGAGAGTCACCGGTCAGTGTACAGATCTCCCCCTGAGAGAGAGGGACTGAGAGACACCAGTCAGTGTACAGATCTCCCCCAGAGAGAGAGGGACTGAGAGACACCGGTCAGTGTACAGATCTCCCCCATGAGAGAGGGACTGAGAGACACCGGTCAGTGTACAGATCTCCCCCTGAGACAGAGGGACTGTGAGACACCGGACAGTGTACAGATCTCCCCCTGAGAGAGAGGGACTGAGAGACACCAGTCAGTGTTCAGATCCCCCCCTGAGAGAGAGGGACTGAGAGACACCGGTCAGTGTACAGATCTCCCCCTGAGAGAGAGGGACCAAGAGACACTGGTCAGTGTACAGATCTCCCCCTGAGAGAGAGGGACTGTGAGACACCGGTCAGTGTACATATCTCCCCCTGAGACAGAGGGACTGAGAGACACCGGACAGTGTACAGATCTCCCCCTGAGAGACACCAGTCAGTCTACAGATCTCCCTCTTAGACAGAGGGACTGAGAGAAACCAGTCAGTGTACAGATCCCCCCCTGAGAGAGAGGGACTGAGAGACACAGGTCAGTGTACAGATCTCCCCCTGAGAGAGAGGGACTGTGAGACACTGGTCAGCGTACAGATCTCCCCCTGAGAGAGAGGGACTGAGAGACACCGGACAGTGTACAGATCTCCCCCTGAGAGAGAGGGACTGAGAGACACCGGTCAGTGTACAGATCTCCCCCTGAGAGAGAGGGACTGAGAGACACCGGTCAGTGTACAGATCTCCCCCATGAGAGAGGGACCGAGAGACACCGGTCAGTGTACAGATCTCCCCCTGAGAGAGAGGGACTGAGAGACACCGGTCAGTGTACAGATCTCCCGCAGAGAGAGAGGGACTGAGAGACACCGGTCAGTGTACAGATCTCCCCCTGAGAGAGAGGGACTGAGAGTCACCGGTCAGTGTACACAACTCCCCCTGAGAGAGAGGGACTGTGAGACACCGGTCAGTGTACATATCTCCCCCTGAGACAGAGGGACTGAGAGACACCGGACAGTGTACAGATATCCCCCTGAGAGACACCAGTCAGTGTACAGATCTCCCTCTTAGACAGAGGGACTGAGAGACACCAGTCAGTGTACAGATCCCCCCCTGAGAGAGAGGGACTGAGAGACACCGGTCAGTGTACAGATCTCCCCCAGAGAGAGAGGGACTGAGAGACACCGGTCAGTGTACAGATCTCCCCCAGAGAGAGAGGGACCGAGAGACACCGGTCAGTGTACAGATCTCCCCCTGAGAGAGAGGGACTGAGAGACACCGGTCAGTGTACAGATCTCCCCCAGAGAGAGAGGGACTGAGAGACACCGGTCAGTGTACAGATCTCCCCCAGAGAGAGAGGGACTGAGAGACACCGGTCAGTGTACAGATCTCCCCCTGAGAGAGAGGGACTGAGAGACACCGGTCAGTGTACAGATCTCCTGAGAGAGAGGGACCGAGAGACACCGTTCAGTGTACAGATCTCCCCCTGAGTGAGACGGACTATGAGACACCGGTCAGTGTACAGATCTCCCCCTGAGAGAGAGGGACTGAAGGAGACCGGCCAGTGTACAGATCTCCTGAGAGAGAGGGACTGAGAGACAGGGGTCTGTGTATAGATCTCCTGAGAGAGAGGGACTGAGAGACACCGGTCAGTGTACAGATCTCCCCCTGAGGGAGAGGGACTGAGAGACACCGGTCAATGTACAGATCACCTGAGAGAGAGGGACCGAGAGACACCAGTCAGTGTACAGATCTCCCCCTGAGAGAGAGGGACTGAGAGACACTGGTCAGTGTACAGATCTCCTGAGAGAGAGGGACTGAGAGACACCGGTCAGTGTACAGATCCCCCCCTGAGAGAGAGGGACTGAGAGACACCGGTCAGTGTACAGATCTCCCCCAGAGAGAGAGGGACTGAGAGTCACCGGTCAGTGTACAGATCTCCCCCTGAGAGAGAGGGACTGAGAGTCACCGGTCAGTGTACAGATCTCCCCCTGAGAGAGAGGGACCGAGAGACACCGGTCAGTGTACAGATCTCCCCCAGAGAGAGAGGGACCGAGAGACACCGGTCAGTGTACAGATCTCCCCCTGAGAGAGAGGGACTGAGAGACACCGGTCAGTGTACAGATCTCCCCCAGAGAGACAGGGACTGAGAGTCACCGGTCAGTGTACAGATCTCCCCCTGAGAGAGAGGGACTGAGAGACACCGGTCAGTGTACAGATCTCCCCCAGAGAGAGAGGGACTGAGGGACACCGGTCAGTGTACAGATCTCCACTAGAGAGAGAGGGACCGAGAGGGACCGGTCAGTGTACAGATCTCCCCCTGAGACAGAGGGACTGTGAGACACCGGACAGTGTACAGATCTCCCCCTGAGAGAGAGGGACTGAGAGACACCAGTCAGTGTTCAGATCCCCCCCTGAGAGAGAGGGACTGAGAGACACCGGTCAGTGTACAGATCTCCCCCTGAGAGAAGAGGGACCAAGAGACACTGGTCAGAGTACAGATCTCCCCCTGAGAGAGAGGGACTGTGAGACACCGGTCAGTGTACAGATCTCCCCCTGAGAGAGAGGGACTGAGAGACACCGGTCAGTGTACAGATCTCCCCCTGAGAGACACCAGTCAGTGTACAGATCTCCCTCTTAGACAGAGGGACTGAGAGACACCAGTCAGTGTACAGATCCACCCCTGAGAGAGAGGGACTGAGAGACACAGGTCAGTGTACAGATCTCCCCCTGAGAGAGAGGGACTGAGAGACACCGGTCAGTGTACAGATCTCCCCCATGAGAGAGGGACCGAGAGACACCGGTCAGTGTACAGATCTCCCCCAGAGAGAGAGGGACTGAGAGACACCGGTCAGTGTACAGATCTCCCCCTGAGAGAGAGGGACTGAGAGTCACCGGTCAGTGTACACAACTCCCCCTGAGAGAGAGGGACTGTGAGACACCGGTCAGTGTACATATCTCCCCCTGAGACAGAGGGACTGAGAGACACAGGACAGTGTACAGATCTCCCCCTGAGAGACACCAGTCAGTGTACAGATCTCCCTCTTAGACAGAGGGACTGAGAGACACCAGTCAGTGTACAGATCCCCCCCTGAGAGAGAGGGACTGAGAGACACCGGTCTGTGTACAGATCTCCCCCAGAGAGGGAGGGACTGAGAGACACCGGTCAGTGTACAGATCTCCCCCAAAGAGAGAGAGGGACCGAGAGACACCGGTCAGTGTACAGATCTCCCCCAGAGAGAGAGGGACTGAGAGACACCGGTCAGTGTACAGATCTCCCCCTGAGAGAGAGGGACTGAGAGACACCGGTCAGTGTACAGATCTCCTGAGAGAGAGGGACCGAGAGACACCGGTCAGTGTACAGATCTCCCCCTGAGTGAGAGGGACTATGAGACACCGGTCAGTGTACAGATCTCCCCCTGAGAGAGAGGGACTGAAGGAGACCGGCCAGTGTACAGATCTCCTGAGAGAGAGGGACTGAGAGACACCGGTCTGTGTATAGATCTCCTGAGAGAGAGGGACTGAGAGACACCGGTCAGTGTACAGATCTCCCCCTGAGGGAGAGGGACTGAGAGACACCGGTTAATGTACAGATCACCTGAGAGAGAGGGACCGAGAGACACCAGTCAGTGTACAGATCTCCCCCTGAGAGAGAGGGACTGAGAGACACTGGTCAGTGTACAGATCTCCTGAGAGAGAGGGACTGAGAGACACCGGTCAGTGTACAGATCTCCCCCTGAGAGAGAGGGACCGAGAGACACCGGTCAGTGTACAGATCTCCTGAGAGAGAGGGACTGAGAGACACCGGTCAGTGTACAGATCTCCCCCTGAGAGAGAGGGACCGAGAGACACCAGTCAGTGTACAGATCTCCCCCTGAGAGAGAGGGACTGAGAGACACTGGTCAGTGTACAGATCTCCTGAGAGAGAGGGACTGAGAGACACCAGTCAGTGTACAGATCTCCCCCTGAGAGAGAGGGACTGAGAGACACCGGTCCGTGTACAGATCTTCCCCAGTGACAGAGGGACTGCGAGACACCAGTCAGTGTACAGATCTCCTGAGAGAGAGGGACTGAGAGTCACCGGTCAGTGTACAGATCTCCCCCAGAGAGAGAGGGACTGTGAGACACCGGTCAGTGTACAGATCTCCCCCAGAGAGAGAGGGACTGAGAGACACCGGTCAGTGTACAGATCTCCCCTGAGAGAGAGGGACTGAGAGACACCGGTCAGTGTACAGATCTCCCCCTGAGAGAGAGGGACTGAGAGACACCAGACAGTGTTCAGATCCCCCCCTGAGAAAGAGGGACTGAGAGACACCGGTCAGTGTACAGATCTCCCCCTGAGAGAGAGGGACCAAGAGACACTGGTCAGTGTACAGACCTCCCCCTGAGAGAGAGGGACTGTGAGACACCGGTCAGTGTACATATCTCCCCCTGAGACAGAGGGACCGAGGGACACCGGACAGTGTACAGATCCCCCCCTGAGAGAGAGGGACTGAGAGACACCGGTCAGTGTACAGATCTCCCCCTGAGAGAGAGGGACCAAGAGACACTGGTCAGTGTACAGATCTCCCCCTGAGAGAGAGGGACTGAGAGACACCGGACAGTGTACAGATCTCCCCCTGAGAGACACCAGTCAGTGTACAGATCTCCCTCTTAGACAGAGGGACTGAGAGACACCAGTCAGTGTACAGATCCCCCCCTGAGAGAGAGGGACTGAGAGACACAGGTCAGTGTACAGATCTCCCCCTGAGAGAGAGGGACTGAGAGACACCGGTCAGTGTACAGATCTCCCCCATGAGAGAGGGACCGAGAGACACCGGTCAGTGTACAGATCTCCCCCTGAGAGAGAGGGACTGAGAGACACCGGTCAGTGTACAGATCTCCCCCAGAGAGAGAGGGACTGAGAGACACCGGTCAGTGTACAGATCTCCCCCTGAGAGAGAGGGACTGAGAGTCACCGGTCAGTGTACACAACTCCCCCTGAGAGAGAGGGACTGTGAGACACCGGTCAGTGTACATATCTCCCCCTGAGACAGAGGGACTGAGAGACACCGGACAGTGTACAGATCTCCCCCTGAGAGACACCAGTCAGTGTACAGATCTCCCTCTTACACAGAGGGACTGAGAGACACCAGTCAGTGTACAGATCCCCCCCTGAGAGAGAGGGACTGAGAGACACCGGTCTGTGTACAGATCTCCCCCAGAGAGAGAGGGACTGAGAGACACCGGTCAGTGTACAGATCTCCCCCAGAGAGAGAGGGACCGAGAGACACCGGTCAGTGTACAGATCTCCCCCTGAGAGAGAGGGACTGAGAGACACCGGTCAGTGTACAGATCTCCCCCAGAGAGAGAGGGACTGAGAGACACCGGACAGTGTACAGATCTCCCCCTGAGAGAGAGGGACTGAGAGACACCGGTCAGTGTACAGATCTCCCCCAGAGAGAGAGGGACTGAGAGACACCGGTCAGTGTTCAGATCCCCCGCTGAGACAGAGGGACTGAGAGACACCGGTCAGTGTACAGATCTCCCCCAGAGAGAGAGGGACTGAGACACACCGGTCAGTGTACAGATCTCCCCCTGAGAGAGAGGGACTGAGAGTCACCGGTCAGTGTACACAACTCCCCCTGAGAGAGAGGGACTGTGAGACACCGGTCAGTGTACATATCTCCCCCTGAGACAGAGGGACTGAGAGACACCGGACAGTGTACAGATCTCCCCCTGAGAGACACCAGTCAGTGTACAAATCTCCCTCTTAGACAGAGGGACTGAGAGACACCAGTCAGTGTACAGATCCACCCCTGAGAGAGAGGGACTGAGAGACACCGGTCAGTGTACAGATCTCCCCCAGAGAGAGAGGGACTGAGAGACACCGGTCAGTGTACAGATCTCCCCCAGAGAGAGAGGGACCGAGAGACACCGGTCAGTGTACAGATCTCCCCCTGAGAGAGAGGGACTGAGAGACACCGGTCAGTGTACAGATCTCCCCCAGAGAGAGAGGGACTGAGAGACACCGGACAGTGTACAGATCTCCCCCTGAGAGAGAGGGACTGAGAGTCACCGGTCAGTGTACAGATCTCCTGAGAGAGAGGGACTGAGAGACACCAGTCAGTGTACAGATCTCCTGAGAGAGAGGGACTGAGAGACATCGGTCAGTGTACAGATCTCCCCCTGAAAGAGAGGGACTGAGAGACACCGGACAGTGTACAGATCACCCCCTGAGAGAGAGGGACTGAGAGACACCGGTCAGTGTACAGATCTCCTGAGAGAGAGGGACTGAGAGACACCGGTCAGTGTACAGATCTCCTGAGAGAGAGGGACTGAGAGACACCGGACAGTGTACAGCTCTCCCCCTGAGAGAGAGGGACGGAGAGACACCGGTCAGTGTACAGATCTCCCCCTGAGAGAGAGGGACTGAGAGACACCGGTCGGTGTACAGATCTCCCCCTGAGAGAGAGGGACTGAGAGACACTGGTCAGTGTACAGATCTCCCCCTGAGAGAGAGGGACTGAGAGACACTGGTCAGTGTACAGATCTCCTGAGAGAGAGGGACAGAGAGACACTGATCAGTGTACAGATCTCCCCCTCAGAGAGAGGGACTGAGACACTGGTCAGTGTACAGATCTCCCCCTGAGAGAGAGGGACTGAGAGACACTGGTCAGTGTACAGATCTCCTGAGAGAGAGGGACTGAGAGACACCGGTCAGTGCACAGATCTTCCCCAGTGACAGAGGGACTGAGAGACACCGGTCAGTGTACAGATCTCCCTCTTAGACAGAGGGACTGAGAGACACCGGTCAGTGTGCAGATCCCCCCCTGAGAGAGAGGGACGGAGAGACACCGGTCAGTGTACAGATCTCCCTCTTAGACAGAGGGACTGAGAGACACCGGTCAGTGTACAGATCCCCTCCTGAGAGAGAGGGACTGAGAGACACTGGTCAGTGTACAGATCTCCCCCTGAGACAGAGGGACTGAGAGACACCGGTCAGTGTACAGATCCCCCCATGAGAGAGAGGGAATGTGAGACACCGGTCAGTGTACAGATCTCCCCCTGAGAGAGAGGGACTGAGAGACACAGGTCAGTGTACAGATCCCCCCCTGAGAGAGAGGGACTGAGAGACACCGGTCAGTGTACAGATCTCCCCCAGAGAGAGAGCGACTGAGAGACACCGGTCAGTGTACAGATCTCCCTCTGAGAGAGTGGGACTGAGAGACACCGGTCAGTGTACAGATCTCCCCCTGAGAGAGAGGGACTGAGAGACACCGGTCAGTGTACAGATCTCCCCCTGAGAGAGAGGGACTGAGAGACACCGGTCAGTGTACAGATCTCCTGAGAGAGAGGGACTGAGAGACACCGGTCAGTGTACAGATCTCCTGAGAGAGAGGGTCTGAGAGACACCGGTCAGTGTACAGATCTCCCCCTGAGAGAGAGGGACTGTGGGACACCGGTCGGTGTACAGATCTCCCCCTGAGAGAGAGGGACTGAGAGACACTGGTCAGTGTACAGATCTCCTGAGAGAGAGGGACAGAGAGACACTGATCAGTGTACAGATCTCCCCCTCAGAGAGAGGGACAGAGAGACACTGGTCAGTGTACAGATCTCCCCCAGAGAGAGAGGGACAGAGAGACACCGGTCAGTGTACAGATCTCCTGAGAGAGAGGGACCGAGAGACACCGGTCAGTGTACAGATCTCCCCCCTGAGAGAGAGGGACAGAGAGATACTGGTCAGTGTACAGATCTCCCCCAGAGAGAGAGGGACAGAGAGACACCGGTCAGTGTACAGATCTCCTGAGAGAGATGGACCGAGAGACACTGGTCAGTTTACAGATCTCCCCCAGAGAGAGAGGGACAGAGAGACACTGGTCAGTGTACAGATCTCCTGAGAGAGAGGGACTGAGAGACACCGGTCAGTGTACAGATCTTCCCCAGTGACAGAGGGACTGACAGACACCGGTCAGTGTACAGATCTCCCTCTTAGACAGAGGGACTGAGAGACACCGGTCAGTGTGCAGATCCCCCCTGAGAGAGAGGGACTGAGAGACAGCGGTCACTGTACAGATCTTCCCCAGTGACAGAGGGAGTGAGAGACACCGGTCAGTGTACAGATCCCCCCCTGAGAGAGAGGGAATGTGAGACACCGGTCAGTGTACAGATCTCCCCCAGAGAGAGAGGGACTGAGAGACACCGGTCAGTGTACAGATCTCCCCCTGAGAGAGAGGGACTGAGAGTCACCGGTCAGTGTACACAACTCCCCCTGAGAGAGAGGGACTGTGAGACACCGGTCAGTGTACATATCTCCCCCTGAGACAGAGGGACTGAGAGACACCGGACAGTGTACAGATCTCCCCCTGAGAGACACCAGTCAGTGTACAAATCTCCCTCTTAGACAGAGGGACTGAGAGACACCAGTCAGTGTACAGATCCCCCCCTGAGAGAGAGGGACTGAGAGACACCGGTCAGTGTACAGATCTCCCCCTGAGAGAGAGGGACTGAGAGACACCGGTCAGTGTACAGATCTCCCCCAGAGAGAGAGGAACTGAGAGAAACCGGACAGTGTACAGATCTCCCCCTGAGAGAGAGGGACTGAGAGTCACCGGTCAGTGTACAGATCTCCTGAGAGAGAGGGACTGAGAGACACCAGTCAGTGTACAGATCTCCTGAGAGAGAGGGACTGAGAGACATCGGTCAGTGTACAGATCTCCCTCTTAGACAGAGGGACTGAGAGACACTCGTCAGTGTACAGATCTCCTGAGAGAGAGGGACAGAGAGACACTGATCAGTGTACAGATCTCCCCCTCAGAGAGAGGGACTGAGACACTGGTCAGTGTACAGATCTCCCCCTGAGAGAGAGGGACTGAGAGACACTGGTCAGTGTACAGATCTCCTGAGAGAGAGGGACTGACAGACACCGGTCAGTTGATAGATCTCCTGAGAGAGAGGGACTGAGAGACTCCAGTCAGTGTACAGATCTCCCCGGAGAGAGAGGGACTGAGAGACACTGGTCAGTGTACAGATCTCCTGAGAGAGAGGGACTGAGAGACACCGGTCAGTGTACAGATCTCCCTCTTAGACAGAGGGACTGAGAGACACCGGTCAGTGTGCAGATCCCCCCCTGAGAGAGAGGGACGGAGAGACACCGGTCAGTGTACAGATCTCCCTCTTAGAGAGAGGGACTGAGAGACACCGGTCAGTGTACAGATCCCCTCCTGAGAGAGTGGGACTGAGAGACACTGGTCAGTGTACAGATCTCCCCCTGAGACAGAGGGACTGAGAGACACCGGTCAGTGTACAGATCTCCCCCTAAGAGAGAGGGACTGAGAGACACCGGTCAGTGTACAGATCCCCCCCTGAGAGAGAGGGAATGTGAGACACCGGTCATTGTACAGATCTCCCCCTGAGAGAGAGGGACTGAGAGACACCGGTCAGTGTACAGATCTCCCCCTGAGAGAGAGGGACTGAGAGACACCGGTCAGTGTACAGATCTCCTGAGAGAGAGGGACTGAGAGACACCGGTCAGTGTACAGATCTCCTGAGAGAGAGGGTCTGAGAGACACCGGTCAGTGTACAGATCTCCCCCTGAGAGAGAGGGACTGTGGGACACCGGTCGGTGTACAGATCTCCCCCTGAGAGAGAGGGACTGAGAGACACTGGTCAGTGTACAGATCTCCTGAGAGAAAGGGACAGAGAGACACTGATCAGTGTACAGATCTCCCCCTCAGAGAGAGGGACTGAGAGACACTGGTCAGTGTACAGATCTCCTCCTGAGAGAGAGGGACTGAGAGACACTGGTCAGTGTACAGATCCCCTGAGAGAGAGAGACTGTGAGACACCAGTCAGTGTACAGATCTTCCCCTGAGAGAGAGGGACAGAGAGACACTGGTCAGTGTACAGATCTCCCCCAGAGAGAGAGGGACAGAGAGACACCGGTCAGTGTACAGATCTCCTGAGAGAGAGGGACCGAGAGACACCGGTCAGTGTACAGATCTCCCCCCTGAGAGAGAGGGACAGAGAGATACTGGTCAGTGTACAGATCTCCCCCAGAGAGAGAGGGACAGAGAGACACCGGTCAGTGTACAGATCTCCTGAGAGAGATGGACCGAGAGACACTGGTCAGTGTACAGATCTCCCCCAGAGAGAGAGGGACAGAGAGACACTGGTCAGTGTACAGATCTCCTGAGAGAGAGGGACTGAGAGACACCGGTCAGTGTACAGATCTTCCCCAGTGACAGAGGGACTGACAGACACCGGTCAGTGTACAGATCTCCTGGGAGAGAGGGACTGACAGACACCGGTCAGTTGATAGATCTCCTGAGAGAGAGGGACTGAGAGACTCCAGTCAGTGTACAGATCTCCCCCGGAGAGAGAGGGACTGAGAGACACTGGTCAGTGTATAGATCTCCTGAGAGAGAGGGACTGAGAGACACCGGTCAGTGCACAGATCTTCCCCAGTGACAGAGGGACTGAGAGACACCGGTCAGTGTACAGATCTCCCTCTTAGACAGAGGGACTGAGAGACACCGGTCAGTGTGCAGATCCCCCCCTGAGAGAGAGGGACGGAGAGACACCGGTCAGTGTACAGATCTCCCTCTTAGACAGAGGGACTGAGAGACACCGGTCAGTGTACAGATCCCCTCCTGAGAGAGAGGGACTGAGAGACACTGGTCAGTGTACAGATCTCCCCCTGAGACAGAGGGACTGAGAGACACCGGTCAGTGTACAGATCCCCCCCTGAGAGAGAGGGAATGTGAGACACCGGTCAGTGTACAGATCTCCCCCTGAGAGAGAGGGACTGAGAGACACAGGTCAGTGTACAGATCCCCCCCTGAGAGAGAGGGACTGAGAGACACCGGTCAGTGTACAGATCTCCCCCAGAGAGAGAGCGACTGAGAGTCACCGGTCAGTGTACACAACTCCCCCTGAGAGAGAGGGACTGTGAGACACCGGTCAGTGTACATATCTCCCCCTGAGACAGAGGGACTGAGAGACACCGGACAGTGTACAGATCTCCCCCTGAGAGACACCAGTCAGTGTACAAATCTCCCTCTTAGACAGAGGGACTGAGAGACACCAGTCAGTGTACAGATCCACCCCTGAGAGAGAGGGACTGAGAGACACCGGTCAGTGTACAGATCTCCCCCAGAGAGAGAGGGACTGAGAGACACCGGTCAGTGTACAGATCTCCCCCAGAGAGAGAGGGACCGAGAGACACCGGTCAGTGTACAGATCTCCCCCTGAGAGAGAGGGACTGAGAGACACCGGTCAGTGTACAGATCTCCCCCAGAGAGAGAGGGACTGAGAGACACCGGACAGTGTACAGATCTCCCCCTGAGAGAGAGGGACTGAGAGTCACCGGTCAGTGTACAGATCTCCTGAGAGAGAGGGACTGAGAGACACCAGTCAGTGTACAGATCTCCTGAGAGAGAGGGACTGAGAGACATCGGTCAGTGTACAGATCTCCCCCTGAGAGAGAGGGACTGAGAGACACCGGACAGTGTACAGATCACCCCCTGAGAGAGAGGGACTGAGAGACACCGGTCAGTGTACAGATCTCCTGAGAGAGAGGGACTGAGAGACACCGGTCAGTGTACAGATCTCCTGAGAGAGAGGGACTGAGAGACACCGGACAGTGTACAGCTCTCCCCCTGAGAGAGAGGGACGGAGAGACACCGGTCAGTGTACAGATCTCCCCCTGAGAGAGAGGGACTGAGAGACACCGGTCGGTGTACAGATCTCCCCCTGAGAGAGAGGGACTGAGAGACACTGGTCAGTGTACAGATCTCCCCCTGAGAGAGAGGGACTGAGAGACACTGGTCAGTGTACAGATCTCCTGAGAGAGAGGGACAGAGAGACACTGATCAGTGTACAGATCTCCCCCTCAGAGAGAGGGACTGAGACACTGGTCAGTGTACAGATCTCCCCCTGAGAGAGAGGGACTGAGAGACACTGGTCAGTGTACAGATCTCCTGAGAGAGAGGGACTGAGAGACACCGGTCAGTGCACAGATCTTCCCCAGTGACAGAGGGACTGAGAGACACCGGTCAGTGTACAGATCTCCCTCTTAGACAGAGGGACTGAGAGACACCGGTCAGTGTGCAGATCCCCCCCTGAGAGAGAGGGACGGAGAGACACCGGTCAGTGTACAGATCTCCCTCTTAGACAGAGGGACTGAGAGACACCGGTCAGTGTACAGATCCCCTCCTGAGAGAGAGGGACTGAGAGACACTGGTCAGTGTACAGATCTCCCCCTGAGACAGAGGGACTGAGAGACACCGGTCAGTGTACAGATCCCCCCATGAGAGAGAGGGAATGTGAGACACCGGTCAGTGTACAGATCTCCCCCTGAGAGAGAGGGACTGAGAGACACAGGTCAGTGTACAGATCCCCCCCTGAGAGAGAGGGACTGAGAGACACCGGTCAGTGTACAGATCTCCCCCAGAGAGAGAGCGACTGAGAGACACCGGTCAGTGTACAGATCTCCCTCTGAGAGAGTGGGACTGAGAGACACCGGTCAGTGTACAGATCTCCCCCTGAGAGAGAGGGACTGAGAGACACCGGTCAGTGTACAGATCTCCCCCTGAGAGAGAGGGACTGAGAGACACCGGTCAGTGTACAGATCTCCTGAGAGAGAGGGACTGAGAGACACCGGTCAGTGTACAGATCTCCTGAGAGAGAGGGTCTGAGAGACACCGGTCAGTGTACAGATCTCCCCCTGAGAGAGAGGGACTGTGGGACACCGGTCGGTGTACAGATCTCCCCCTGAGAGAGAGGGACTGAGAGACACTGGTCAGTGTACAGATCTCCTGAGAGAGAGGGACAGAGAGACACTGATCAGTGTACAGATCTCCCCCTCAGAGAGAGGGACAGAGAGACACTGGTCAGTGTACAGATCTCCCCCAGAGAGAGAGGGACAGAGAGACACCGGTCAGTGTACAGATCTCCTGAGAGAGAGGGACCGAGAGACACCGGTCAGTGTACAGATCTCCCCCCTGAGAGAGAGGGACAGAGAGATACTGGTCAGTGTACAGATCTCCCCCAGAGAGAGAGGGACAGAGAGACACCGGTCAGTGTACAGATCTCCTGAGAGAGATGGACCGAGAGACACTGGTCAGTTTACAGATCTCCCCCAGAGAGAGAGGGACAGAGAGACACTGGTCAGTGTACAGATCTCCTGAGAGAGAGGGACTGAGAGACACCGGTCAGTGTACAGATCTTCCCCAGTGACAGAGGGACTGACAGACACCGGTCAGTGTACAGATCTCCCTCTTAGACAGAGGGACTGAGAGACACCGGTCAGTGTGCAGATCCCCCCCTGAGAGAGAGGGACTGAGAGACAGCGGTCACTGTACAGATCTTCCCCAGTGACAGAGGGAGTGAGAGACACCGGTCAGTGTACAGATCCCCCCCTGAGAGAGAGGGAATGTGAGACACCGGTCAGTGTACAGATCTCCCCCAGAGAGAGAGGGACTGAGAGACACCGGTCAGTGTACAGATCTCCCCCTGAGAGAGAGGGACTGAGAGTCACCGGTCAGTGTACACAACTCCCCCTGAGAGAGAGGGACTGTGAGACACCGGTCAGTGTACATATCTCCCCCTGAGACAGAGGGACTGAGAGACACCGGACAGTGTACAGATCTCCCCCTGAGAGACACCAGTCAGTGTACAAATCTCCCTCTTAGACAGAGGGACTGAGAGACACCAGTCAGTGTACAGATCCCCCCCTGAGAGAGAGGGACTGAGAGACACCGGTCAGTGTACAGATCTCCCCCTGAGAGAGAGGGACTGAGAGACACCGGTCAGTGTACAGATCTCCCCCAGAGAGAGAGGAACTGAGAGAAACCGGACAGTGTACAGATCTCCCCCTGAGAGAGAGGGACTGAGAGTCACCGGTCAGTGTACAGATCTCCTGAGAGAGAGGGACTGAGAGACACCAGTCAGTGTACAGATCTCCTGAGAGAGAGGGACTGAGAGACATCGGTCAGTGTACAGATCTCCCTCTTAGACAGAGGGACTGAGAGACACTCGTCAGTGTACAGATCTCCTGAGAGAGAGGGACAGAGAGACACTGATCAGTGTACAGATCTCCCCCTCAGAGAGAGGGACTGAGACACTGGTCAGTGTACAGATCTCCCCCTGAGAGAGAGGGACTGAGAGACACTGGTCAGTGTACAGATCTCCTGAGAGAGAGGGACTGACAGACACCGGTCAGTTGATAGATCTCCTGAGAGAGAGGGACTGAGAGACTCCAGTCAGTGTACAGATCTCCCCCGGAGAGAGAGGGACTGAGAGACACTGGTCAGTGTACAGATCTCCTGAGAGAGAGGGACTGAGAGACACCGGTCAGTGTACAGATCTCCCTCTTAGACAGAGGGACTGAGAGACACCGGTCAGTGTGCAGATCCCCCCCTGAGAGAGAGGGACGGAGAGACACCGGTCAGTGTACAGATCTCCCTCTTAGAGAGAGGGACTGAGAGACACCGGTCAGTGTACAGATCCCCTCCTGAGAGAGTGGGACTGAGAGACACTGGTCAGTGTACAGATCTCCCCCTGAGACAGAGGGACTGAGAGACACCGGTCAGTGTACAGATCTCCCCCTGAGAGAGAGGGACTGAGAGACACCGGTCAGTGTACAGATCCCCCCCTGAGAGAGAGGGAATGTGAGACACCGGTCATTGTACAGATCTCCCCCTGAGAGAGAGGGACTGAGAGACACCGGTCAGTGTACAGATCTCCCCCTGAGAGAGAGGGACTGAGAGACACCGGTCAGTGTACAGATCTCCTGAGAGAGAGGGTCTGAGAGACACCGGTCAGTGTACAGATCTCCCCCTGAGAGAGAGGGACTGTGGGACACCGGTCGGTGTACAGATCTCCCCCTGAGAGAGAGGGACTGAGAGACACTGGTCAGTGTACAGATCTCCTGAGAGAGAGGGACAGAGAGACACTGATCAGTGTACAGATCTCCCCCTCAGAGAGAGGGACTGAGAGACACTGGTCAGTGTACAGATCTCCTCCTGAGAGAGAGGGACTGAGAGACACTGGTCAGTGTACAGATCCCCTGAGAGAGAGAGACTGTGAGACACCAGTCAGTGTACAGATCTTCCCCCTGAGAGAGAGGGACAGAGAGACACTGGTCAGTGTACAGATCTCCCCCAGAGAGAGAGGGACAGAGAGACACCGGTCAGTGTACAGATCTCCTGAGAGAGAGGGACCGAGAGACACCGGTCAGTGTACAGATCTCCCCCCTGAGAGAGAGGGACAGAGAGATACTGGTCAGTGTACAGATCTCCCCCAGAGAGAGAGGGACAGAGAGACACCGGTCAGTGTACAGATCTCCTGAGAGAGATGGACCGAGAGACACTGGTCAGTGTACAGATCTCCCCCAGAGAGAGAGGGACAGAGAGACACTGGTCAGTGTACAGATCTCCTGAGAGAGAGGGACTGAGAGACACCGGTCAGTGTACAGATCTTCCCCAGTGACAGAGGGACTGACAGACACCGGTCAGTGTACAGATCTCCTGGGAGAGAGGGACTGACAGACACCGGTCAGTTGATAGATCTCCTGAGAGAGAGGGACTGAGAGACTCCAGTCAGTGTACAGATCTCCCCCGGAGAGAGAGGGACTGAGAGACACTGGTCAGTGTATAGATCTCCTGAGAGAGAGGGACTGAGAGACACCGGTCAGTGCACAGATCTTCCCCAGTGACAGAGGGACTGAGAGACACCGGTCAGTGTACAGATCTCCCTCTTAGACAGAGGGACTGAGAGACACCGGTCAGTGTGCAGATCCCCCCCTGAGAGAGAGGGACGGAGAGACACCGGTCAGTGTACAGATCTCCCTCTTAGACAGAGGGACTGAGAGACACCGGTCAGTGTACAGATCCCCTCCTGAGAGAGAGGGACTGAGAGACACTGGTCAGTGTACAGATCTCCCCCTGAGACAGAGGGACTGAGAGACACCGGTCAGTGTACAGATCCCCCCCTGAGAGAGAGGGAATGTGAGACACCGGTCAGTGTACAGATCTCCCCCTGAGAGAGAGGGACTGAGAGACACAGGTCAGTGTACAGATCCCCCCCTGAGAGAGAGGGACTGAGAGACACCGGTCAGTGTACAGATCTCCCCCAGAGAGAGAGCGACTGAGAGACACCGGTCAGTGTACAGATCTCCCTCTGAGAGAGTGGGACTGTGAGACACCGGTCAGTGTACAGATCTCCCCCTGAGAGAGAGGGACTGAGAGACACCGGTCAGTGTACAGATCCCCCCCTGAGAGAGAGGGAATGTGAGACACCGGTCAGTGTACAGATCTCCCCCTGAGAGAGAGGGACTGAGAGACACCGGTCAGTGTACAAATCTCCCCCTGAGAGAGAGGGACTGAGAGACACCGGTCAGTGTACAGATCTCCTGAGAGAGAGGGACTGAGAGACACCGGTCAGTGTACAGATCTCCTGAGAGAGAGGGTCTGAGAGACACCGGTCAGTGTACAGATCTCCCCCTGAGAGAGAGGGACTGTGGGACACCGGTCGGTGTACAGATCTCCCCCTGAGAGAGAGGGACTGAGAGACACTGGTCAGTGTACAGATCTCCTGAGAGAGAGGGACAGAGAGACACTGATCAGTGTACAGATCTCCCCCTCAGAGAGAGGGACTGAGAGACACTGGTCAGTGTACAGATCTCCTCCTGAGAGAGAGGGACTGAGAGACACTGGTCAGTGTACAGATCCCATGAGAGAGAGAGACTGTGAGACACCAGTCAGTGTACAGATCTTCCCCCTGAGAGAGAGGGACAGAGAGACACTGGTCAGTGTACAGATCTCCCCCAGAGAGAGAGGGACAGAGAGACACCGGTCAGTGTACAGATCTCCTGAGAGAGAGGGACCGAGAGACACAGGTCAGTGTACAGATCTCCCCCCTGAGAGAGAGGGACAGAGAGATACTGGTCAGTGTACAGATCTCCCCCAGAGAGAGAGGGACAGAGAGACACCGGTCAGTGTACAGATCTCCTGAGAGAGATGGACCGAGAGACACTGGTCAGTGTACAGATCTCCCCCAGAGAGAGAGGGACAGAGAGACACTGGTCAGTGTACAGATCTCCTGAGAGAGAGGGACTGAGAGACACCGGTCAGTGTACAGATCTTCCCCAGTGACAGAGGGACTGACAGACACCGGTCAGTGTACAGATCTCCCTCTTAGACAGAGGGACTGAGAGACACCGGTCAGTGTGCAGATCCCCCCCTGAGAGAGAGGGACTGAGAGACACCGGTCAGTGTGCAGATCCCCCCCTGAGAGAGAGGGACTGAGAGACACCGGTCAGTGTACAGATCTTCCCCAGTGACAGAGGGACTGACAGACACCGGTCAGTGTACAGATCTCCCTCTTAGACAGAGGGACTGAGAGACACCGGTCAGTGTGCAGATCCCCCCCTGAGAGAGAGGGACTGTGAGACACCGGTCAGTGTACAGATCTTCCACAGTGACATAGGGACTGAGAGACATCGGTCAGTGTACAGATCTCCCCCAGAGAGAGAGGGACTGAGAGACACCGGTCAGTGTACAGATCCCCTCCTGAGAGAGTGGGACTGAGAGACACTGGTCAGTGTACAGATCTCCCCCTGAGACAGAGGGACTGAGAGACACCGGTCAGTGTACAGATCTCCCCCTGAGAGAGAGGGACTGAGAGACACCGGTCAGTGTACAGATCCCCTCCTGAGAGAGTGGGACTGAGAGACACTGGTCAGTGTACAGATCTCCCCCTGAGACAGAGGGACTGAGAGACACCGGTCAGTGTACAGATCTCCCCCTGAGAGAGAGGGACTGAGAGACACTGGTCAGTGTACAGATCTCCCCCAGAGAGAGAGGGACAGAGAGACACCGGTCAGTGTGCAGATCCCCCCCTGAGAGAGAGGGACTGAGAGACAGCGGTCACTGTACAGATCTTCCCCAGTGACAGAGGGAGTGAGAGACACCGGTCAGTGTACAGATCCCCCCCTGAGAGAGAGGGAATGTGAGACACCGGTCAGTGTACAGATCTCCCCCAGAGAGAGAGGGACTGAGAGACACCGGTCAGTGTACAGATCTCCCCCTGAGAGAGAGGGACTGAGAGTCACCGGTCAGTGTACACAACTCCCCCTGAGAGAGAGGGACTGTGAGACACCGGTCAGTGTACATATCTCCCCCTGAGACAGAGGGACTGAGAGACACCGGACAGTGTACAGATCTCCCCCTGAGAGACACCAGTCAGTGTACAAATCTCCCTCTTAGACAGAGGGACTGAGAGACACCAGTCAGTGTACAGATCCCCCCCTGAGAGAGAGGGACTGAGAGACACCGGTCAGTGTACAGATCTCCCCCTGAGAGAGAGGGACTGAGAGACACCGGTCAGTGTACAGATCTCCCCCAGAGAGAGAGGAACTGAGAGAAACCGGACAGTGTACAGATCTCCCCCTGAGAGAGAGGGACTGAGAGTCACCGGTCAGTGTACAGATCTCCTGAGAGAGAGGGACTGAGAGACACCAGTCAGTGTACAGATCTCCTGAGAGAGAGGGACTGAGAGACATCGGTCAGTGTACAGATCTCCCTCTTAGACAGAGGGACTGAGAGACACTCGTCAGTGTACAGATCTCCTGAGAGAGAGGGACAGAGAGACACTGATCAGTGTACAGATCTCCCCCTCAGAGAGAGGGACTGAGACACTGGTCAGTGTACAGATCTCCCCTGAGAGAGAGGGACTGAGAGACACTGGTCAGTGTACAGATCTCCTGAGAGAGAGGACTGACAGACACCGGTCAGTTGATAGATCTCCTGAGAGAGAGGGACTGAGAGACTCCAGTCAGTGTACAGATCTCCCCCGGAGAGAGAGGGACTGAGAGACACTGGTCAGTGTACAGATCTCCTGAGAGAGAGGGACTGAGAGACACCGGTCAGTGTACAGATCTCCCTCTTAGACAGAGGGACTGAGAGACACCGGTCAGTGTGCAGATCCCCCCCTGAGAGAGAGGGACGGAGAGACACCGGTCAGTGTACAGATCTCCCTCTTAGAGAGAGGGACTGAGAGACACCGGTCAGTGTACAGATCCCCTCCTGAGAGAGTGGGACTGAGAGACACTGGTCAGTGTACAGATCTCCCCCTGAGACAGAGGGACTGAGAGACACCGGTCAGTGTACAGATCTCCCCTGAGAGAGGGGACTGAGAGACACCGGTCAGTGTACAGATCCCCCCCTGAGAGAGAGGGAATGTGAGACACCGGTCATTGTACAGATCTCCCCCTGAGAGAGAGGGACTGAGAGACACCGGTCAGTGTACAGATCTCCCCCTGAGAGAGAGGGACTGAGAGACACCGGTCAGTGTAACAGATCTCCTGAGAGAGAGGGTCTGAGAGACACCGGTCAGTGTACAGATCTCCCCCTGAGAGAGAGGGACTGTGGGACACCGGTCGGTGTACAGATCTCCCCCTGAGAGAGAGGGACTGAGAGACACTGGTCAGTGTACAGATCTCCTGAGAGAGAGGGACAGAGAGACACTGATCAGTGTACAGATCTCCCCCTCAGAGAGAGGGACTGAGAGACACTGGTCAGTGTACAGATCTCCTCCTGAGAGAGAGGGACTGAGAGACACTGGTCAGTGTACAGATCCCCTGAGAGAGAGAGACTGTGAGACACCAGTCAGTGTACAGATCTTCCCCCTGAGAGAGAGGGACAGAGAGACACTGGTCAGTGTACAGATCTCCCCCAGAGAGAGAGGGACAGAGAGACACCGGTCAGTGTACAGATCTCCTGAGAGAGAGGGACCGAGAGGACACCGGGTCAGTGTACAGATCTCCCCCCTGAGAGAGAGGGACAGAGAGATACTGGTCAGTGTACAGATCTCCCCCAGAGAGAGAGGGACAGAGAGACACCGGTCAGTGTACAGATCTCCTGAGAGAGATGGGACCGAGAGGACACTGGTCAGTGTACAGATCTCCCCCAGAGAGAGAGGGACAGAGAGACACTGGTCAGTACAGATCTCCTGAGAGAGAGGGACTGAGAGACACCGGTCAGTGTACAGATCTTCCCCAGTGACAGAGGGACTGACAGACACCGGTCAGTGTACAGATCTCCTGGGAGAGAGGGACTGACAGACACCGGTCAGTTGATAGATCTCCTGAGAGAGAGGGACTGAGAGACTCCAGTCAGTGTACAGATCTCCCCCGGAGAGAGAGGGACTGAGAGACACTGGTCAGTGTATAGATCTCCTGAGAGAGAGGGACTGAGAGACACCGGTCAGTGCACAGATCTTCCCCAGTGACAGAGGGACTGAGAGACACCGGTCAGTGTACAGATCTCCCTCTTAGACAGAGGGACTGAGAGACACCGGTCAGTGTGCAGATCCCCCCCTGAGAGAGAGGGACGGAGAGACACCGGTCAGTGTACAGATCTCCCTCTTAGACAGAGGGACTGAGAGACACCGGTCAGTGTACAGATCCCCTCCTGAGAGAGAGGGACTGAGAGACACTGGTCAGTGTACAGATCTCCCCCTGAGACAGAGGGACTGAGAGACACCGGTCAGTGTACAGATCCCCCCCTGAGAGAGAGGGAATGTGAGACACCGGTCAGTGTACAGATCTCCCCCTGAGAGAGAGGGACTGAGAGACACAGGTCAGTGTACAGATCCCCCCCTGAGAGAGAGGGACTGAGAGACACCGGTCAGTGTACAGATCTCCCCCAGAGAGAGAGCGACTGAGAGACACCGGTCAGTGTACAGATCTCCCTCTGAGAGAGTGGGACTGTGAGACACCGGTCAGTGTACAGATCTCCCCCTGAGAGAGAGGGACTGAGAGACACCGGTCAGTGTACAGATCCCCCCCTGAGAGAGAGGGAATGTGAGACACCGGTCAGTGTACAGATCTCCCCCTGAGAGAGAGGGACTGAGAGACACCGGTCAGTGTACAAATCTCCCCCTGAGAGAGAGGGACTGAGAGACACCGGTCAGTGTACAGATCTCCTGAGAGAGAGGGACTGAGAGACACCGGTCAGTGTACAGATCTCCTGAGAGAGAGGGTCTGAGAGACACCGGTCAGTGTACAGATCTCCCCCTGAGAGAGAGGGACTGTGGGACACCGGTCGGTGTACAGATCTCCCCCTGAGAGAGAGGGACTGAGAGACACTGGTCAGTGTACAGATCTCCTGAGAGAGAGGGACAGAGAGACACTGATCAGTGTACAGATCTCCCCCTCAGAGAGAGGGACTGAGAGACACTGGTCAGTGTACAGATCTCCTCCTGAGAGAGAGGGACTGAGAGACACTGGTCAGTGTACAGATCCCATGAGAGAGAGAGACTGTGAGACACCAGTCAGTGTACAGATCTTCCCCCTGAGAGAGAGGGACAGAGAGACACTGGTCAGTGTACAGATCTCCCCCAGAGAGAGAGGGACAGAGAGACACCGGTCAGTGTACAGATCTCCTGAGAGAGAGGGACCGAGAGACACAGGTCAGTGTACAGATCTCCCCCCTGAGAGAGAGGGACAGAGAGATACTGGTCAGTGTACAGATCTCCCCCAGAGAGAGAGGGACAGAGAGACACCGGTCAGTGTACAGATCTCCTGAGAGAGATGGACCGAGAGACACTGGTCAGTGTACAGATCTCCCCCAGAGAGAGAGGGACAGAGAGACACTGGTCAGTGTACAGATCTCCTGAGAGAGAGGGACTGAGAGACACCGGTCAGTGTACAGATCTTCCCCAGTGACAGAGGGACTGACAGACACCGGTCAGTGTACAGATCTCCCTCTTAGACAGAGGGACTGAGAGACACCGGTCAGTGTGCAGATCCCCCCCTGAGAGAGAGGGACTGAGAGACACCGGTCAGTGTGCAGATCCCCCCCTGAGAGAGAGGGACTGAGAGACACCGGTCAGTGTACAGATCTTCCCCAGTGACAGAGGGACTGACAGACACCGGTCAGTGTACAGATCTCCCTCTTAGACAGAGGGACTGAGAGACACCGGTCAGTGTGCAGATCCCCCCCTGAGAGAGAGGGACTGTGAGACACCGGTCAGTGTACAGATCTTCCACAGTGACATAGGGACTGAGAGACATCGGTCAGTGTACAGATCTCCCCCAGAGAGAGAGGGACTGAGAGACACCGGTCAGTGTACAGATCTCCCCCTGAGAGAGAGGGACTGAGAGACACCGGTCAGTGTACAGATCTCCCCCAGAGAGAGAGGGACTGAGACACACCGGTCAGTGTACAGATCCCCCCCTGAGAGAGAGGGACTGAGAGACACCGGACAGTGTGCAGATCTCCTGAGAGAGAGGGACTGAGAGACACCGGTCAGTGTACAGATCACCTGAGAGAGAGAGACTGAGAGACACCGGTCAGTGTACAGATCTCCTGAGAGAGAGGGTCTGAGAGACACCGGTCAGTGTACAGATCTCCCCCTGAGAGAGAGGGACTGTGGGACACCGGTCGGTGTACAGATCTCCCCCTGAGAGAGAGGGACTGAGAGACACTGGTCAGTGTACAGATCTCCTGAGAGAGAGGGACAGAGAGACACTGATCAGTGTACAGATCTCCCCCTCAGAGAGAGGGACTGAGAGACACTGGTCAGTGTACAGATCTCCTCCTGAGAGAGAGGGACTGAGAGACACTGGTCAGTGTACAGATCCCCTGAGAGAGAGAGACTGTGAGACACCAGTCAGTGTACAGATCTTCCCCCTGAGAGAGAGGGACAGAGAGACACTGGTCAGTGTACAGATCTCCCCCAGAGAGAGAGGGACAGAGAGACACCGGTCAGTGTACAGATCTCCTGAGAGAGAGGGACCGAGAGACACCGGTCAGTGTACAGATCTCCCCCCTGAGAGAGAGGGACAGAGAGATACTGGTCAGTGTACAGATCTCCCCCAGAGAGAGAGGGACAGAGAGACACCGGTCAGTGTACAGATCTCCTGAGAGAGATGGACCGAGAGACACTGGTCAGTGTACAGATCTCCCCCAGAGAGAGAGGGACAGAGAGACACTGGTCAGTGTGCAGATCTCCCCCTGAGAGAGAGGGACTGAGAGACACCGGTCAGTGTACAGATCTCCCTCTTAGACAGAGGGACTGAGAGACACCGGTCAGTGTGCAGATCCCCCCCTGAGAGAGAGGGACTGAGAGACACGGGTCACTGTACAGATCTTCCCCAGTGACAGAGGGAGTGAGAGACACCGGTCAGTGTACAGATCCCCCCCTGAGAGAGAGGGAATGTGAGACACCGGTCAGTGTACAGATCTCCCCCTGAGAGAGAGGGACTGAGAGACACAGGTCAGTGTACAGATCCCCCCCTGAGAGAGAGGGACTGAGAGACACCGGTCAGTGTACAGATCTCCCTCTTAGACAGAGGGACTGAGAGACACCGGTCAGTGTACAGATCCCCCCCTGAGAGAGAGGGAATGTCAGACACCGGTCAGTGTACAGATCTCCCCCTGAGAGAGAGGGACTGAGAGACACAGGTCAGTGTACAGATCCCCCCCTGAGAGAGAGGGACTGAGAGACACCGGTCAGTGTACAGATCTCCCCCTGAGAGAGAGGGACTGAGAGACACCGGTCATTGTACAGATCTCCCCTGAGAGAGAAGGACTGCGAGACACCGGTCAGTGTACAGATCTCCCCCTGAGAGAGAGGGACTGAGAGACACCGGTCAGTGTACAGATCTCCCCCTGAGAGAGAGGGACTGAGAGACACCGGTCAGTGTACAGATCCCCCCCTGAGAGAGAGGGACTGAGAGACACCGGTCAGTGTACAGATCTCCCCCTGAGAGAGAGGGACTGAGACACACCGGTCAGTGTACAGATCCCCCCCTGAGAGAGAGGGACTGAGAGACACCGGACAGTGTACAGATCTCCTGAGAGAGAGGGACTGAGAGACACCGGTCAGTGTACAGATCACCTGAGAGAGAGAGACTGAGAGACACCGGTCAGTGTACAGATCTCCTGAGAGAGAGGGACTGTGAGACACCGGTCAGTGTACAGATCTCCCCTGAGAGAGAGGGACTGTGAGACACCGGTCAGTGTACAAATCTCCCCTGAGTGAGAGGGACTGTGAGACACCGGACAGTATACAGATCTCCACCAGAGAGAGAGGGACTGACAGACACCGGTCAGTGTACAGATCTCCATCTGAGAGAGAGGGGCTGAGAGACACCGGTCAGTGTACAGATCTCCCCCTGAGTGAGAGGGACTGAGAGACACCGGACAGTGTACAGATCTCCACCAGAGAGAGAGGGACTGAGAGACACCGGTCAGTGTACAGATCTCCAGCTGAGAGAGAGGGGCTGAGAGACACCGGTCAGTGTACAGATCTCCCCCAGAGAGAGAGGGACCGAGAGACACCGGTCAGAGTACAGATCTCCCCCTGAGAGAGAGGACTGAGAGACACCGGTCAGTGTACAGATCTCCCCCTGAGTGAGAGGGACTAAGAGAGACACCGGACAGTGTACAGATCTTCCCCTGAGCGTGAGGGACTGAGAGACACCGGACAGTGTACAGATCTCCTGAGAGAGAGGGACTGAGAGACAGCGGTCAGTGTACAGATCCCTGAGAGAGAGTGACTGTGAGACACCGGTCAGTGTACAGATCTCCCCTGAGAGAGTGGGACTGAGAGACACCAGTCAGTGTACAGATCTCCCCCTGAGAGAGAGGGAATGTGAGACACCGGTCAGTGTACAGATCTCCCCCTGAGAGAGTGGGACTGAGAGACACAGTCAGTGTACAGATCTCCCCACTGAGAGAGAGGGACTGTGAGACACCTGTCTGTGTACAGATCTCCCCCTGAGAGAGAGGGACTGAGAGACACCGGTCTGTGTACAGATCTTCCCAGAGAGAGAGGGACCGAGAGACACCGGTCAGTGTACAGATCTCCTGAGAGAGAGGACTGAAAGACACTTGTCAGAGTACAGATCTCCCCCAGAGAGAGAGCGACCGAGAGACACCGGTCAGTGTACAGATCTCCCCCAGAGAGAGAGCGACCGAGAGACACCGGTCAGTGTACAGATCTTCCACAGTGACATAGGGACTGAGAGACATCGGTCAGTGTACAGATCTCCCCCAGAGAGAGAGGGACTGAGAGACACCGGTCAGTGTACAGATCTCCCCTGAGAGAGAGGGACTGAGAGACACCGGTCAGTGTACAGATCTCCCCCAGAGAGAGAGGGACTGAGACACACCGGTCAGTGTACAGATCCCCCCCTGAGAGAGAGGGACTGAGAGACACCGGACAGTGTGCAGATCTCCTGAGAGAGAGGGACTGAGAGACACCGGTCAGTGTACAGATCACCTGAGAGAGAGAGACTGAGAGACACCGGTCAGTGTACAGATCTCCTGAGAGAGAGGGTCTGAGAGACACCGGTCAGTGTACAGATCTCCCCCTGAGAGAGAGGGACTGTGGGACACCGGTCGGTGTACAGATCTCCCCCTGAGAGAGAGGGACTGAGAGACACTGGTCAGTGTACAGATCTCCTGAGAGAGAGGGACAGAGAGACACTGATCAGTGTACAGATCTCCCCCTCAGAGAGAGGGACTGAGAGACACTGGTCAGTGTACAGATCTCCTCCTGAGAGAGAGGGACTGAGAGACACTGGTCAGTGTACAGATCCCCTGAGAGAGAGAGACTGTGAGACACCAGTCAGTGTACAGATCTTCCCCCTGAGAGAGAGGGACAGAGAGACACTGGTCAGTGTACAGATCTCCCCAGAGAGAGAGGGACAGAGAGACACCGGTCAGTGTACAGATCTCCTGAGAGAGAGGGACCGAGAGACACCGGTCAGTGTACAGATCTCCCCCCTGAGAGAGAGGGAGCAGAGAGATACTGGTCAGTGTACAGATCTCCCCCAGAGAGAGAGGACAGAGAGACACCGGTCAGTGTACAGATCTCCTGAGAGAGATGGACCGAGAGACACTGGTCAGTGTACAGATCTCCCCCAGAGAGAGAGGGACAGAGAGACACTGGTCAGTGTGCAGATCTCCCCCTGAGAGAGAGGGACTGAGAGACACCGGTCAGTGTACAGATCTCCCTCTTAGACAGAGGGACTGAGAGACACCGGTCAGTGTGCAGATCCCCCCTGAGAGAGAGGGACTGAGAGACACCGGTCACTGTACAGATCTTCCCCAGTGACAGAGGGAGTGAGAGACACCGGTCAGTGTACAGATCCCCCCCTGAGAGAGAGGGAATGTGAGACACCGGTCAGTGTACAGATCTCCCCCTGAGAGAGAGGGACTGAGAGACACAGGTCAGTGTACAGATCCCCCCCTGAGAGAGAGGGACTGAGAGACACCGGACAGTGTACAGATCTCCTGAGAGAGAGGGACTGAGAGACACCGGTCAGTGTACAGATCACCTGAGAGAGAGAGACTGAGAGACACCGGTCAGTGTACAGATCTCCTGAGAGAGAGGGACTGTGAGACACCGGTCAGTGTACAGATCTCCCCTGAGAGAGAGGGACTGTGAGACACCGGTCAGTGTACAAATCTCCCCTGAGTGAGAGGGACTGTGAGACACCGGACAGTATACAGATCTCCACCAGAGAGAGAGGGACTGACAGACACCGGTCAGTGTACAGATCTCCAGCTGAGAGAGAGGGACTGTGAGACACCGGACAGTGTACAGATCTCCCCCTGAGAGTGAGGGACTGAGAGACACCGGACAGTGTACAGATCTCCCCCTGAGAGTGAGGGACTGAGAGACACCGGACAGTGTACAGATCTCCCCCAGAGTGAGAGGGACTGTGAGACACCGGACAGTGTACAGATCTCCACCAGAGAGAGAGGGACTGAGAGACACCGGTCAGTGTACAGATCTCCAGCTGAGAGAGAGGGGCTGAGAGACACCGGTCAGTGTACAGATCTCCCCAGAGAGAGAGGGACCGAGAGACACCGGTCAGAGTACAGATCTCCCCCTGAGAGAGAGGGACTGAGAGACACCGGTCAGTGTACAGATCTCCCCCTGAGTGAGAGGGACTAAGAGAGACACCGGACAGTGTACAGATCTTCCCCTGAGCGTGAGGGACTGAGAGACACCGGACAGTGTACAGATCTCCTGAGAGAGAGGGACTGAGAGACAGCGGTCAGTGTACAGATCCCCTGAGAGAGAGTGACTGTGAGACACCGGTCAGTGTACAGATCTCCCCCTGAGAGAGTGGGACTGAGAGACACCAGTCAGTGTACAGATCTCCCCCTGAGAGAGAGGGAATGTGAGACACCGGTCAGTGTACAGATCTCCCCCTGAGAGAGTGGGACTGAGAGACACCAGTCAGTGTACAGATCTCCCCCTGAGAGAGAGGGACTGTGAGACACCTGTCTGTGTACAGATCTCCCCCTGAGAGAGAGGGACTGAGAGACACCGGTCTGTGTACAGATCTTCCCCAGAGAGAGAGGGACCGAGAGACACCGGTCAGTGTACAGATCTCCTGAGAGAGAGGGACTGAAAGACACTTGTCAGAGTACAGATCTCCCCCAGAGAGAGAGCGACCGAGAGACACCGGTCAGTGTACAGATCTCCCCCAGAGAGAGAGCGACCGAGAGACACCGGTCAGTGTACAGATCTCCCCCAGAGAGAGAGCGACCGAGAGACACCGGTCAGTGTACAGATCTCCCCCAGATAGAGAGGGACTGAGAGACACCGGTCAGTGTACAGATCTCCCCCTGAGAGAGAGGGACTGAGAGACACCGGACAGTGTACAGATCTCCTGAGAGAGAGGGACTGAGAGACACCGGTCAGTGTACAGATCCCCTGAGAGAGAGAGACTGAGAGACACCGGTCAGTGTACAGATCTCCTGAGAGAGAGGGACTGAGAGACACCGGTCACTGTACAGATCTCCCCCAGAGAGAGAGGGACCGAGAGACACCGGTCAGTGTACAGATCTCCCCCTGAGAGAGAGGGACTGAGAGACACCGGTCAGTGTACAGAACTTCCCCTGAGAGAGAGGGACTGTGAGACACCGGTCAGTGTACAGATCTCCCCCTGAGAGAGAGGGACTGAGAGACACCGGTTAGTGTACAGATCTCCCCCTGAGAGAGAGGGACTGAGAGACACCGGTCAGTGTACAGATCTCCCCCTGAGAGTGAGGGACTGTGAGACAACGGTCAGTGTACAGATCTCCCACTGAGAGAGAGGGACTGAGAGACACCGGTCAGTGTACAGATCTCCTGAGAGAGATGGACTGAGAGACTCCGGTCAGTGTACAGATCTCCCCCTGAGAGAGAGGGACTGAGAGACACCGGTCAGTGTACAGATATCCTGAGAGAGAGGGACTGAGAGACACCGGTCAGTGGACAGATCTTCCCCAGTGACAGAGGGACTGAGAGACACCGGTCAGTGTACAGATCTCCCTCTTAGACAGAGGGACTGAGAGACACCGGTCAGTGTGCAGATCCCCCCCTGAGAGAGAGGGACTGAGAGACACCGGTCACTGTACAGATCTTCCCCAGTGACAGAGGGAGTGAGAGACACCGGTCAGTGTACAGATCTCCCTCTTAGACAGAGGGACTGAGAGACACCGGTCAGTGTACAGATCCCCCCCTGAGAGAGAGGGAATGTGAGACACCGGTCAGTGTACAGATCTCCCCCTGAGAGAGAGGGACTGAGAGACACAGGTCAGTGTACAGATCCCCCCCTGAGAGAGAGGGACTGAGAGACACCGGACAGTGTACAGATCTCCCCCAGAGAGAGAGGGACTGAGAGACACCGGTCAGTGTACAGATCTCCCCCAGAGAGAGAGGGACTGAGAGACACCGGTCAGTGTACAGATCTCCCCCTGAGACAGAGGGACTGAGAGACACCGGTCAGTGTACAGATCTCCCCCTGAGAGAGAGGGACTGAGAGACACCGGACAGTGTACAGATCTCCCCCTGAGAGAGAGGGACTGAGAGACACCGGACAGTGTACAGATCTCCCCCTGAGAGAGAGGGACTGAGAGACACCGGTCAGTGTACAGATCTCCTGAGAGAGAGGGACTGAGAGACACCGGTCAGTGTACAGATCTCCTGAGAGAGAGGGACTGTGAGACACCGGACAGTGTACAGAACTCCCCCTGAGAGAGAGGGACTGTGGGACACCGGTCGGTGTACAGATCTCCCCCTGAGAGAGAGGGACTGAGAGACACTGGTCAGTGTACAGATCTCCCCCTGAGAGAGAGGGACTGAGAGACACTGGTCAGTGTACAGATCTCCTCAGAGAGAGAGGGACAGAGAGACACTGGTCAGTGTACAGATCTCCTGACAGAGAGGGACTGACAGACACCGGTCAGTTGATAGATCTCCTGAGAGAGAGGGACTGAGAGACTCCAGTCAGTGTACAGATCTCCTGAGAGAGAGGGACTGAGAGACACCGGTCAGTGTACAGATCTCCCCCCTGAGAGAGAGGGACAGAGACACCGGTCAGTGTACAGATCTCCTGAGAGAGAGGGACTGAGAGACACCGGTCAGTGTACAGATCTCCCCCCTGAGAGAGAGGGACAGAGACACCGGTCAGTGCACAGATCTCCCCCAGAGAGAGAGCGACCGAGAGACACCGGTAGGTGTACAGATCTCCCCCAGAGAGACAGCGACCGAGAGACACCGGTCAGTGTACAGATCTCCCCCAGAGAGAGAGCGACCGAGAGACACCGGTCAGTGTACAGATCTCCCCCAGATAGAGAGGGACTGAGAGACACCGGTCAGTGTACAGATCTCCCCCTGAGACAGAGGAACCTAGAGACACCGGTCAGTGTACAGATCTCCCCCTGAGACAGAGGAACCTAGAGACACTGGTCAGTGTACAGATCTCCCCCTGAGAGAGAGGGACTGAGAGACACCGGTCAGTGTACAGATCTCCCCCTGAGACAGAGGAACCTAGAGACACTGGTCAGTGTACAGATCTCCCCCTGAGAGAGAGGGACTGAGAGACACCGGACAGTATACAGATCTCCTGAGAGAGAGGGACTGAGAGACACTGGTCAGTGTACAGATCCCCTGAGAGAGAGAGACTGAGAGACACCGGTCAGTGTACAGATCTCCTGAGAGAGAGGGACTGAGAGACACCGGTCACTGTACAGATCTCCCCCAGAGAGAGAGGGACCGAGAGACACCGGTCAGTGTACAGATCTCCCCCTGAGAGAGAGGGACTGAGAGACACCGGTCAGTGTACAGAACTTCCCCTGAGAGAGAGGGACTGTGAGACACCGGTCAGTGTACAGATCTCCCCCTGAGAGAGAGGGACTGAGAGACACCGGTTAGTGTACAGATCTCCCCCTGAGAGAGAGGGACTGAGAGACACCGGTCAGTGTACAGATCTCCCCCTGAGAGTGAGGGACTGTGAGACAACGGTCAGTGTACAGATCTCCTGAGAGAGAGGGACAGAGAGACACCGGTCAGTGTACAGATCTCCCACTGAGAGAGAGGGACTGAGAGACACCGGTCAGTGTACAGATCTCCTGAGAGAGATGGACTGAGAGACTCCGGTCAGTGTACAGATCTCCCCCTGAGAGAGAGGGACTGAGAGACACCGGTCAGTGTACAGATCTCCTGAGAGAGAGGGACTGAGAGACACCGGTCAGTGTACAGATCTTCCCCAGTGACAGAGGGACTGAGAGACACCAGTCAGTGTACAGATCTCCCTCTTAGACAGAGGGACTGAGAGACACCGGTCAGTGTGCAGATCCCCCCCTGAGAGAGAGGGACTGAGAGACACCGGTCACTGTACAGATCTCCCTCTTAGACAGAGGAGACTGAGAGACACCGGTCAGTGTACAGATCTCCCCTGAGAGAGAGGGACTGAGAGACACAGGTCAGTGTACAGATCCCCCCCTGAGAGAGAGGGACTGAGAGACACCGGACAGTGTACAGATCTCCCCCAGAGAGAGAGGGACTGAGAGACACCGGTCAGTGTACAGATCTCCCCAGAGAGAGAGGGACTGAGAGACACCGGTCAGTGTACAGATCTCCCCTGAGACAGAGGACTGAGTGACACCGGTCAGTGTACAGATCTCCCCTGAGAGAGAGGGACTGAGAGACACCGGACAGTGTACAGATCTCCCCCTGAGAGAGAGGGACTGAGAGACACCGGACAGTGTACAGATCTCCCCTGAGAGAGAGGGACTGAGAGACACCGGTCAGTGTACAGATCTCCTGAGAGAGAGGGACTGAGAGACACCGGTCAGTGTACAGATCTCCTGAGAGAGAGGACTGTGAGACACCGGACAGTGTACAGAACTCCCCCTGAGAGAGAGGGACTGTGGGACACCGGTCGGTGTACAGATCTCCCCCTGAGAGAGAGGGACTGAGAGACACTGGTCAGTGACAGATCTCCCCCTGAGAGAGAGGAACTGAGAGACACTGGTCAGTGTACAGATCTCCTCAGAGAGAGAGGGACAGAGAGACACTGGTCAGTGTACAGTTCTCCTGACAGAGAGGGACTGACAGACACCGGTCAGTTGATAGATCTCCTGAGAGAGAGGGACTGAGAGACTCCAGTCAGTGTACAGATCTCCTGAGAGAGAGGGACTGAGAGACACCGGTCAGTGTACAGATCTCCCCCCTGAGAGAGAGGGACAGAGACACCGGTCAGTGTACAGATCTCTGAGAGAGAGGGACTGAGACACCGTCAGTGTACAGATCCCCCTGAGAGAGGGACAGAGACACCGGTCAGTGCACAGATCTCCTGAGAGAGAGGGACCGAGAGACACCGGTCAGTGTACAGATCTCCCCCCTGAGAGAGAGGGACAGAGAGACACTGTTCAGTGTACAGATCTCCCCCAGAGAGAGAGGGACAGAGAGACACCGGTGAGTGTACAGATCTCCTGAGAGAGAGGGACTGAGAGACTCCAGTCAGTGTACAGATCTCCTGAGAGAGAGGGACTGTGAGACACCGGTCAGTGGTACAGATCTTCCACAGTGACAGAGGGACTGAGAGACATCCGTCAGTGTACAGATCTCCCCTGAGAGAGAGGGACTGAGAGACACCGGTCATTGTACAGATCTCCCTGAGAGAGAAGGACTGCGAGACACCGGTCAGTGTACAGATCTCCCCTGAGAGAGAGGACTGAGAGACACCGGTCAGTGTACAGATCTCCCCCAGAGAGAGAGGGACTGAGACACACCGGTCAGTGTACAGATCCCCCCTGAGAGAGAGGGACTGAGAGACACCGGACAGTGTACAGATCTCCTGAGAGAGAGTGACTGAGAGACACCAGTCAGTGTACAGATCTCCCCTGAGAGAGAGGGACTGAAAGACACCGGACAGTGTACAGATCTCCAGAGAGAGAGGGACTGAGAGACACCGGTCAGTGTACAGATCACCTGAGAGAGAGAGACTGAGAGACACCGGTCAGTGTACAGATCTCCTGAGAGAGAGGGACTGTGAGACACCGGTCAGTGTACAGATCTCCCTGAGTGAGAGGGACTGTGAGACACCGGACAGTGTACAGATCTCCACCAGAGAGAGAGGGACTGAGAGACACCGGTCAGTGTACAGATCTCCAGCTGAGAGAGAGGGGCTGAGAGACACCGGTCAGTGTACAGATCTCCCCCAGAGAGAGAGGGACCGAGAGACACCGGTCAGTGTACAGATCTCCCCCTGAGAGAGAGGGACTGAGAGACACCGGTCAGTGTACAGATCTCCCCCTGAGTGAGAGGGACTGAGAGACACCGGACAGTGTACAGATCTCCCCCTGAGAGTGAGGGACTGAGAGACACCGGACAGTGTACAGATCTCCCCCAGAGAGAGAGGGACTGAGAGACAGCGGTCAGTGTACAGATCCCCTGAGAGAGAGAGACTGTGAGACACCGGTCAGTGTACAGATCTCCCCCTGAGAGAGAGGGAATTTGAGACACCGGTCAGTGTACAGATCTCCCCCTGAGAGAGTGGGACTGAGAGACACCAGTCAGTGTACAGATCTCCCCCTGAGAGAGAGGGACTGAGAGACACCGGTCAGTGTACAGATCTCCCCCTGAGTGAGAGGGACTGAGAGACACCGGACAGTGTACAGATCTCCCCCTGAGAGTGAGGGACTGAGAGACACCGGACAGTGTACAGATCTCCCCCAGAGAGAGAGGGACTGAGAGACAGCGGTCAGTGTACAGATCCCCTGAGAGAGAGAGACTGTGAGACACCGGTCAGTGTACAGATCTCCCCCTGAGAGAGAGGGAATTTGAGACACCGGTCAGTGTACAGATCTCCCCCTGAGAGAGTGGGACTGAGAGACACCAGTCAGTGTACAGATCTCCCCCTGAGAGTAAGGGACTGAGAGACACCGGTTTGTGTACAGATCTTCCCCAGAGAGAGAGGGACCGAGAGACACCGGTCAGTGTACAGATCTCCCCCTGAGAGAGAGGGACTGAGAGACACCGGACAGTGTACAGATCTCCTGAGAGAGAGGGACTGAAAGACACCGGTCAGAGTACAGATCTCCCCCAGAGAGAGAGCGACCGAGAGACACCGGTCAGTGTACAGATCTCCCCAGATAGAGAGGGACTGAGAGACACCGGTCAGTGTACAGATCTCCCCCTGAGACAGAGGGACCTAGAGACACCGGTCAGTGTACAGATCTCCCCCTGAGAGAGAGGGACTGAGAGACACCGGACAGTGTACAGATCTCCTGAGAGAGAGGGACTGAGAGACACCGGTCAGTGTACAGATCCCCTGAGAGAGAGAGACTGAGAGACACCGGTCAGTGTACAGATCTCCTGAGAGAGAGGGACTGAGAGACACCGGTCAGTGTACAGATCTCCCCCAGAGAGAGAGGGACCGAGAGACACCGGTCAGTGTACAGATCAACCCCTGAGAGAGAGGGACTGAGAGACACCGGTCAGTGTACAGAACTTCCCCTGAGAGAGAGGGACTGTGAGACACCGGTCAGTTTACAGATCTCCCCCTGAGAGAGAGGGACTGAGAGACACCGGTTAGTGTACAGATCTCCCCCTGAGAGAGAGGGACTGTGAGACACCGGTCAGTGTACAGATCTCCCCCTGAGAGAGAGGGACTGTGAGACAACGGTCAGTGTACAGATCTCCCCCTGAGAGAGAGGGACTGAGAGACACCGGACAGTGTACAGATCTCCCCCTGAGAGAGAGGGACTGAGAGACACCGGACAGTGTACAGATCTCCTGAGAGAGAGGGACCGAGAGACACCGGTCAGTGTACAGATCTCCCCCTGAGAGAGAGGGACTGAGAGACACTGGTCAGTGTACAGATCTCCTCAGAGAGAGGGACTGAGAGACACTGGTCAGTGTACAGATCTCCTGAGAGAGAGGGACTGAGTGACACCAGTCAGTGTACAGATCTCCCCCTGAGAGAGAGGGACTGACAGACACCGGTCAGTTGATAGATCTCCTGAGAGAGAGGGACTGAGAGACTCCAGTCAGTGTACAGATCTCCTGAGAGAGAGGGACTGAGAGACACCGGTCAGTGTACAGATCTCCCCCCTGAGAGAGAGGGACAGAGAGACACCGGTCAGTGCACAGATCTCCTGAGAGAGAGGGACCGAGAGACATCGGTCAGTGTACAGATCTCCCCCCTGAGAGAGAGGGACAGAGAGACACTGGTCAGTGTACAGATCTCCCCCAGAGAGAGAGGGACAGAGAGACACCGGTCAGTGTACAGATCTCCTGAGAGAGAGGGACTGAGAGACTCCAGTCAGTGTACAGATCTCCTGAGAGAGAGGGACCGAGAGACACCGGTCAGTGTACAGATCTTCCCCAGTGACAGAGGGACTGAGAGACACCGGTCAGTGTACAGATCTCCCTCTTAGACAGAGGGACTGAGAGACACCGGTCAGTGTACAGATCCCCCCCTGAGAGAGAGGGACTGAGAGACACCGGTCAGTGTACAGATCTCCCCCTGAGATAGAGGGACTGAGAGACACCGGTCAGTGTACAGATCCCCCCCCTGAGAGAGAGGGAATGTGAGACACCGGTCAGTGTACAGATCTCCCCCTGAGAGAGAGGGACTTAGAGACACAGGTCAGTGTACAGATCCCCCCCTGAGAGAGAGGGACTGAGAGACATCGGTCAGTGTACAGATCTCCCCCAGAGAGAGAGGGACTGAGAGACACCGGTCAGTGTACAGATCTCCCCCTGAGAGCGAGGGACTGAGAGACACCGGTCAGTGTACAGATCTCCCCTGAGAGAGAAGGACTGCGAGACACCGGTCAGTGTACAGATCTCCCCCTGAGAGAGAGGGACTGAGAGACACCGGTCAGTGTACAGATCTCCCCCTGAGTGAGAGGGACTGAGAGACACCGGTCAGTGTACAGATCTCCCCCTGAGTGAGAGGGACTGAGAGACACCGGACAGTGTACAGATCTCCCCCTGAGAGAGAGGGACTGAGAGACACCGGACAGTGTACAGATCTCCTGAGAGAGAGGGACTGAGAGACACCGGACAGTGTACAGATCTCCTGAGAGAGAGGGACTGAGAGACAGCGGTCAGTGTACAGATCCCCTGAGAGAGAGAGACTGTGAGACACCGGTCAGTGTACAGATCTCCCCCTGAGAGAGAGGGAATGTGAGACACCGGTCAGTGTACAGATCTCCCCCTGAGAGAGTGGGACTGAGAGACACCAGTCAGTGTACAGATCTCCCCCTGAGAGAGAGGGACTGTGTGACACCGGTCAGTGTACAGATCTCCCCCTGAGAGAGAGGGACTGAGAGACACCGGTCTGTGTACAGATCTTCCCCAGAGAGAGCGGGACCGAGAGACACCGGTCAGTGTACTGATCTCCCCCTGGGAGAGAGGGACTGAGAGACACCGGTCAGTGTACAGACCTCCTGAGAGAGAGGGACTGAAAGACACCGGTCAGAGTACAGATCTCCCCCAGAGAGAGAGCGACCGAGAGACACCGGTCAGTGTACAGATCTCCCCCTGAGACAGAGGGACCTAGAGACACCGGTCAGTGTACAGATCTCCCCCTGAGAAAGAGGGACTGAGAGACACCGGACAGTGTACAGATCTCCTGAGAGAGAGGGACTGAGAGACACCGGTCAGTGTACAGATCCCCTGAGAGAGAGAGACTGAGAGACACCGGTCAGTGTACAGATCTCCTGAGAGAGAGGGACTGAGAGACACCGGTCAGTGTACAGATCTCCCCCAGAGAGAGAGGGACCGAGAGACACCGGTCAGTGTACAGATCAACCCCTGAGAGAGAGGGACTGAGAGACACCGGTCAGTGTACAGAACTTCCCCTGAGAGAGAGGGACTGTGAGACACCGGTCAGTTTACAGATCTCCCCCTGAGAGAGAGGGACTGAGAGACACCGGTTAGTGTACAGATCTCCCCCTGAGAGAGAGGGACTGTGAGACACCGGTCAGTGTACAGATCTCCCCCTGAGAGAGAGGGACTGTGAGACAACGGTCAGTGTACAGATCTCCCCCTGAGAGAGAGGGACTGAGAGACACCGGACAGTGTACAGATCTCCCCCTGAGAGAGAGGGACTGAGAGACACCGGACAGTGTACAGATCTCCTGAGAGAGAGGGACCGAGAGACACCGGTCAGTGTACAGATCTCCCCCTGAGAGAGAGGGACTGAGAGACACTGGTCAGTGTACAGATCTCCTCAGAGAGAGGGACTGAGAGACACTGGTCAGTGTACAGATCTCCTGAGAGAGAGGGACTGAGTGACACCAGTCAGTGTACAGATCTCCCCCTGAGAGAGAGGGACTGACAGACACCGGTCAGTTGATAGATCTCCTGAGAGAGAGGGACTGAGAGACTCCAGTCAGTGTACAGATCTCCTGAGAGAGAGGGACTGAGAGACACCGGTCAGTGTACAGATCTCCCCCCTGAGAGAGAGGGACAGAGAGACACCGGTCAGTGCACAGATCTCCTGAGAGAGAGGGACCGAGAGACATCGGTCAGTGTACAGATCTCCCCCCTGAGAGAGAGGGACAGAGAGACACTGGTCAGTGTACAGATCTCCCCCAGAGAGAGAGGGACAGAGAGACACCGGTCAGTGTACAGATCTCCTGAGAGAGAGGGACTGAGAGACTCCAGTCAGTGTACAGATCTCCTGAGAGAGAGGGACCGAGAGACACCGGTCAGTGTACAGATCTTCCCCAGTGACAGAGGGACTGAGAGACACCGGTCAGTGTACAGATCTCCCTCTTAGACAGAGGGACTGAGAGACACCGGTCAGTGTACAGATCCCCCCCTGAGAGAGAGGGACTGAGAGACACCGGTCAGTGTACAGATCTCCCCCTGAGATAGAGGGACTGAGAGACACCGGTCAGTGTACAGATCCCCCCCCTGAGAGAGAGGGAATGTGAGACACCGGTCAGTGTACAGATCTCCCCCTGAGAGAGAGGGACTTAGAGACACAGGTCAGTGTACAGATCCCCCCCTGAGAGAGAGGGACTGAGAGACATCGGTCAGTGTACAGATCTCCCCCAGAGAGAGAGGGACTGAGAGACACCGGTCAGTGTACAGATCTCCCCCTGAGAGCGAGGGACTGAGAGACACCGGTCAGTGTACAGATCTCCCCTGAGAGAGAAGGACTGCGAGACACCGGTCAGTGTACAGATCTCCCCCTGAGAGAGAGGGACTGAGAGACACCGGTCAGTGTACAGATCTCCCCCTGAGTGAGAGGGACTGAGAGACACCGGTCAGTGTACAGATCTCCCCCTGAGTGAGAGGGACTGAGAGACACCGGACAGTGTACAGATCTCCCCCTGAGAGAGAGGGACTGAGAGACACCGGACAGTGTACAGATCTCCTGAGAGAGAGGGACTGAGAGACACCGGACAGTGTACAGATCTCCTGAGAGAGAGGGACTGAGAGACAGCGGTCAGTGTACAGATCCCCTGAGAGAGAGAGACTGTGAGACACCGGTCAGTGTACAGATCTCCCCCTGAGAGAGAGGGAATGTGAGACACCGGTCAGTGTACAGATCTCCCCCTGAGAGAGTGGGACTGAGAGACACCAGTCAGTGTACAGATCTCCCCCTGAGAGAGAGGGACTGTGTGACACCGGTCAGTGTACAGATCTCCCCCTGAGAGAGAGGGACTGAGAGACACCGGTCTGTGTACAGATCTTCCCCAGAGAGAGCGGGACCGAGAGACACCGGTCAGTGTACTGATCTCCCCCTGGGAGAGAGGGACTGAGAGACACCGGTCAGTGTACAGACCTCCTGAGAGAGAGGGACTGAAAGACACCGGTCAGAGTACAGATCTCCCCCAGAGAGAGAGCGACCGAGAGACACCGGTCAGTGTACAGATCTCCCCCTGAGACAGAGGGACCTAGAGACACCGGTCAGTGTACAGATCTCCCCCTGAGAAAGAGGGACTGAGAGACACCGGACAGTGTACAGATCTCCTGAGAGAGAGGGACTGAGAGACACCGGTCAGTGTACAGATCCCCTGAGAGAGAGAGACTGAGAGACACCGGTCAGTGTACAGATCTCCTGAGAGAGAGGGACCGAGAGACACCGGTCAGTGTACAGATCTCCCCCTGAGAGAGAGGGACTGAGAGACACCGGTCAGTGTACAGAACTTCCCCTGAGAGAGAGGGACTGTGAGACACCGGTCAGTGTACAGATCTCCCCCTGAGAGAGAGGGACTGAGAGACACCGGTTAGTGTACAGATCTCCCCCTGAGAGAGAGGGACTGAGAGACACCGGTCAGTGTACAGATCTCCCCCTGAGAGAGAGGGACTGTGAGACAACGGTCAGTGTACAGATCTCCCCCTGAGAGAGAGGGACTGAGAGACACCGGACAGTGTACAGATCTCCTGAGAGAGAGGGACCGAGAGACACCGGTCAGTGTACAGATCTCCCCCTGAGAGAGAGGGACGGAGAGACACTGGTCAGTGTACAGATCTCCTGAGAGAGAGGGACTGAGAGACACCGGTCAGTGTACAGATCTCCCCCTGAGAGAGAGGGACAGAGAGTCACTGATCAGTGTACAGATCTCCCCCTGAGAGAGAGGGACTGCGAGACAGCGGTCAGTGTACAGATCTCCCCCAGAGAGAGAGAGGGACCGAGAGACACCGGTCAGTGTACAGATCTCCCCCGGAGAGAGAGGGACTGTGAGACACCGGTCAGTGTACAGATCTCCCCCTGAGACAGAGGGACTGAGTGCCACCAGTCAGTGTACAGATCTCCCACTGTGAGAGAGGGACAGAGAGACACTGATCAGTGTACAGATCTCCCCCTGAGAGAGAGGGACTGAGAGACACCGGTCAGTGTACAGATCTCCCCCTGAGAGAGAGAGACTGTGAGTCACCGGTCAGTGTACAGATCTCCCCCTGAGAGAGAGGGACTGAGAGACACAGGTCAGTGTACAGATCTCCCCCTGAGAGAGAGGGACTGAGAGACACCGGTCAGTGTACAGATCTCCCCCAGAGAGAGAGGGACTGAGAGACACCGGTCAGTGTACAGATCTCCCCCTGAGAGCGAGGGACTGAGAGACACCTGTCAGTGTACAGATCTCCCCCTGAGAGAGAGGGACTGAGAGACACCGGGTGAGTGTACAGATCTCCCCCTGAGAGAGAGGGACTGAGAGACACCGGACAGTGTACAGATCTCCCCTGAGAGAGAGGGACTGAGAGACACCGGTCAGTGTACAGATCTCCTGAGAGAGAGGGACTGAGAGACACCGGTCAGTGTACAGATCTCCTGAGAGAGAGGGACTGTGAGACACCGGATAGTGTACAGAACTCCCCCTGAGAGAGAGGGACTGTGGGACACCGGTCGGTGTACAGATCTCCCCCTGAGAGAGAGGGACTGAGAGACACTGGTCAGTGTACAGATCTCCTGAGAGAGAGGGACAGAGAGACACTGGTCAGTGTACAGATCTCCTGAGAGAGAGGGACTGACAGACACCGGTCAGTTGATAGATCTCCTGAGAGAGAGGGACTGAGAGACACCGGTCAGTGTACAGATCTCCTGAGAGAGAGGGACTGAGAGACACCGGTCAGTGTACAGATCTCCCCCCTGAGAGAGAGGGACAGAGAGACACTGGTCAGTGTACAGATCTCCCCCAGAGAGAGAGGGACAGAGAGACACCGGTCAGTGTACAGATCTCCTGAGAGAGAGGGACTGAGAGACTCCAGTCAGTGTACAGATCTCCCACTGAGAGAGAGGGACTGAGAGACACCGGTCAGTGTACAGATCTCCCCCTGAGAGAGAGGGACTGAGAGACACTGGTCAGTGTACAGATCTCCTGAGAGAGAGGGACTGAGAGACACCGGTCAGTGTACAGATCTCCCTCTTAGACCGGACTGAGAGACACCGGTCAGTGTACAGATCTTCCCCAGTGACAGAGGGACTGAGAGACACCGGTCAGTGTACAGATCTCCCTCTTAGACAGAGGGACTGAGAGACACCGGTCAGTGTGCAGATCTCCCCCTGAGAGAGAGGGACTGAGAGACACCGGTCAGTGTACAGATCTCCCCCTGAGACAGAGGGACTGAGAGACACCGGTCAGTGTACAGATCTTCCGCAGTGACAGAGGGACTGAGAGACACCGGTCAGTGTACAGATCTCCCTCTTAGACAGAGGGACTGAGAGACACCGGTCAGTGTACAGATCCCCCCCTGAGAGAGAGGGACTGAGAGACACCGGTCAGTGTACAGATCTCCCCCTGAGACAGAGGGACTGAGAGACACCGGTCAGTGTACAGATCTTCCACAGTGACAGAGGGACTGAGAGACACCGGTCAGTGTACAGATCTCCAGCTGAGAGAGAGGGGCTGAGAGACACCGGTCAGTGTACAGATCTCCAGCTGAGAGAGAGGGACCGAGAGACACCGGTCAGTGTACAGATCTCCCCCTGAGAGAGAGGGACTGAGAGACACCGGTCAGTGTACAGATCTCCCCCTGAGTGAGAGGGACTGAGAGACACCGGACAGTGTACAGATCTCCACCAGAGAGAGAGGGACTGAGAGACACCGGTCAGTGTACAGATCTCCAGCTGAGAGAGAGGGGCTGAGAGACACCGGTCAGTGTACAGATCTCCCCCAGAGAGAGAGGGACTGAGAGACACCGGACAGTGTACAGATCTCCCCCTGAGAGAGAGGGACTGAGAGACACCGGACAGTGTACAGATCTCCTGAGAGAGAGGGACTGAGAGACACCGGTCAGTGTACAGATCCCCTGAGAGAGAGAGACTGTGAGACACCGGTCAGTGTACAGATCTCCCCCTGAGAGAGAGGGACTGAGAGACACCGGTCTGTGTACAGATCTTCCCCAGAGAGAGAGGGACCGAGAGACACCGGTCAGTGTACAGATCTCCTGAGAGAGAGGGACCGAGAGACACCGGTCAGTGTACAGATCTTCCCCAGTGACAGAGGGACTGAGAGACACCGGTCAGTGTACAGATCTCCCTCTTAGACAGAGGGACTGAGAGACACCGGTCAGTGTACAGATCCCCCCCTGAGAGAGAGGGACTGAGAGACACCGGTCAGTGTACAGATCTCCCCCTGAGACAGAGGGACTGAGAGACACCGGTCAGTGTACAGATCTTCCACAGTGACAGAGGGACTGAGAGACACCGGTCAGTGTACAGATCTCCCCCTGAGAGAGAGGGACTGAGAGACACAAGTCAGTGTACAGATCTCCCCTGAGAGAGAAGGACTGCGAGACACCGGTCAGTGTACTGATCTCCCCGAGAGAGAGAGGGACTAAGTCACACCGGTCAGTGTACAGATCCCCCCCTGAGAGAGAGGGACTGAGAGACACCGGACAGTGTACAGATCTCCTGAGAGAGAGGGACTGAGAGACACCGGTCAGTGTACAGATCACCTGAGAGAGAGAGACTGAGAGACACCGGTCAGTGTACAGATCTCCTGAGAGAGAGGGACTGAGAGACACCGGTCAGTGTACAGATCTCCGCTGAGAGAGAGGGACTGTGAGACACCGGACAGTGTACAGATCTCCTGAGAGAGAGGGACTGAGAGACACCGGTCAGTGTACAGATCTCCTGAGAGAGAGGGACTGTGAGACACCGGTCAGTGTACAGATCTCCAGCTGAGAGAGAGGGGCTGAGAGACACCGGTCAGTGTACAGATCTCCAGCTGAGAGAGAGGGACCGAGAGACACCGGTCAGTGTACAGATCTCCCCCTGAGAGAGAGGGACTGAGAGACACCGGTCAGTGTACAGATCTCCCCCTGAGTGAGAGGGACTGAGAGACACCGGACAGTGTACAGATCTCCTGAGAGAGAGGGACTGAGAGACACCGGTCAGTGTACAGATCTCCCCCCGAGAGAGAGGGACTGAGAGACACCGGTCTGTGTACAGATCTCCCCCTGAGAGAGAGGGACTGAGAGACACAAGTCAGTGTACAGATCTCCCCTGAGAGAGAAGGACTGCGAGACACCGGTCAGTGTACAGATCCCCCCCTGAGAGAGAGGGACTGAGAGACACCGGACAGTGTACAGATCTCCTGAGAGAGAGGGACTGAGAGACACCGGTCAGTGTACAGATCACCTGAGAGAGAGAGACTGAGAGACACCGGTCAGTGTACAGATCTCCTGAGAGAGAGGGACTGTGAGACACCGGTCAGTGTACAGATCTCCCCTGAGTGAGAGGGACTGTGAGACACCGGACAGTGTACAGATCTCCACCAGAGAGAGAAGGACTGAGAGACACCGGTCAGTGTACAGATCTCCAGCTGAGAGAGAGGGGCTGAGAGACACCGGTCAGTGTACAGATCCCCACCTGAGTGAGAGGGGCTGAGAGACACCGGTCAGTGTACAGATCTCCCCCTGAGTGAGAGGGACTGAGAGACACCGGACAGTGTACAGATCTCCTGAGAGAGAGGGACTGAGAGACAGCGGTCAGTGTACAGATCCCCTGAGAGAGAGAGACTGTGAGACACCGGTCAGTGTACAGATTTCCCCCTGAGAGAGAGGGACTGTGAGACACCGGTCAGTGTACAGATCTCCCCCTGAGAGAGAGGGACTGAGAGACACCGGTCTGTGTACAGATCTTCCCCAGAGAGAGAGGGACCGAGAGACACCGGTCAGTGTACAGATCTCCTGAGAGAGAGGGACCGAGAGACACCGGTCAGTGTACAGATCTCCTGAGAGAGAGGGACTGAGAGACACTGGTCAGTGTACAGATCTCCTGAGAGAGAGGGACTGAGTGACACCAGTCAGTGTACAGATCTCCCCCTGAGAGAGAGGGACTGAGAGACACCGGTTAGTGTACAGATCTCCCCCTGAGAGAGAGGGACTGAGAGACACCGGTCAGTGTACAGATCTCCCCCTGAGATAGAGGGACTGTGAGACAACGGTCAGTGTACAGATCTCCCCCTGAGAGAGAGGGACTGAGAGACACCGGTCAGTGTACAGATCTCCCCCTGAGAGAGAGGGACTGTGAGACAACGGTCTGTGTACAGATCTCCCCCTGAGAGAGAGGGACTGAGAGACACCAGTCAGTGTACAGATCTCCCCCTGAGAGAGAGGGACTGAGAGACACCGGTAAGTGTACAGATCTCCCCCTGAGAGAGAGGGACTGAGAGACACCGGTCAGTGTACAGATCTCCCCCTGAGAGAGAGGGACTGTGAGACAACGGTCAGTGTACAGATCTCCCCCTGAGAGAGAGGGACTGAGAGACACCGGTCAGTGTACAGATCTCCCCCTGAGAGAGAGGGACCGAGAGACACCGGTCAGTGTACAGATCTCCCCCTGAGAGAGAGGGACTGAGAGACACCGGTCAGTGTACAGATCTCCCCCTGAGAGAGAGGGACTGAGAGACACCGGTCAGTGTACAGATCTCCCCCTGAGAGAGAGGGACTGAGAGACACCGGTCAGTGTACAGATCTCCACCTGAGAGAGAGGGACTGTGAGACAACGGTCAGTGTACAGATCTCCCCCTGGGAGAGAGGGACTGAGAGACACCGGTCAGTGTACAGATCTCCTGAGAGAGATGGACTGAGAGACTCCGGTCAGTGTACAGATCTCCCCCTGAGAGAGAGGGACCGAGAGACACCGGTCAGTGTACAGATCTCCCCCTGAGAGAGAGGGACTGAGAGACACTGGTCAGTGTACAGATCTCCTGAGAGAGAGGGACTGAGAGACACCAGTCAGTGTACAGATCTCCCCCTGAGAGAGAGGGACAGAGAGACACTGATCAGTGTACAGATCTCCCCCTGAGAGAGAGGGACTGAGAGACACTGGTCAGTGTACAGATCTCCTGAGAGAGAGGGACAGGGAGACACTGGTCAGTGTACAGATCTCCTGAGAGAGAGGGACTGACAGACACCGGTCAGTTGATAGATCTCCTGAGAGAGAGGGACTGAGAGACTCCAGTCAGTGTACAGATCTCCTGAGAGAGAGGGACTGAGAGACACCGGTCAGTGTACAGATCTCCCCCAGAGAGAGAGGGACAGAGAGACACCGGTCAGTGTACAGATCTCCTGAGAGAGAGGGACTGAGAGACTCCAGTCAGTGTGCAGATCTCCCACTGAGAGAGAGGGACTGAGAGACACCGGTCAGTGTACAGATCTCCTGAGAGAGAGGGACCGAGAGACACCGGTCAGTGTACAGATCTCCCCCTGAGAGAGAGGGACTGAGAGACACTGGTCAGTGTACAGATCTCCTGAGAGAGAGGGACTGAGAGACACCGGTCAGTGTACAGATCTTCCCCAGTGACAGAGGGACTGAGAGACACCGGTCAGTGTACAGATCTCCCTCTTAGACCGGACTGAGAGACACCGGTCAGTGTACAGATCTTCCCCAGTGACAGAGGGACTGAGAGACACCGGTCAGTGTACAGATCTCCCTCTTAGACAGAGGGACTGAGAGACACCGGTCAGTGTACAGATCCCCCCCTGAGAGAGAGGGACTGAGAGACACCGGTCAGTGTACAGATCTCCCCCTGAGACAGAGGGACTGAGAGACACCGGTCAGTGTACAGATCTTCCACAGTGACAGAGGGACTGAGAGACACCGGTCAGTGTACAGATCTCCCCCTGAGAGAGAGGGACTGAGAGACACCAGTCAGTGTACAGATCTCCCCCAGAGAGAGAGGGACTGAGAGACACCTGTCAGTGTACAGATCTCCCCCTGAGTGAGAGGGACTAAGAGACACCGGTCAGTGTACAGATCTCCTGAGAGAGAGGGACCGAGAGACACCGGTCAGTGTACAGATCTTCCCCAGTGACAGAGGGACTGAGAGACACCGGTCAGTGTACAGATCTCCCTCTTAGACAGAGGGACTGAGAGACACCGGTCAGTGTACAGATCCCCCCCTGAGAGAGAGGGACTGAGAGACACCGGTCAGTGTACAGATCTCCCCCTGAGACAGAGGGACTGAGAGACACCGGTCAGTGTACAGATCTTCCACAGTGACAGAGGGACTGAGAGACACCGGTCAGTGTACAGATCTCCCCCTGAGAGAGAGGGACTGAGAGACACAAGTCAGTGTACAGATCTCCCCTGAGAGAGAAGGACTGCGAGACACCGGTCAGTGTACTGATCTCCCCGAGAGAGAGAGGGACTAAGACACACCGGTCAGTGTACAGATCCCCCCCTGAGAGAGAGGGACTGAGAGACACCGGACAGTGTACAGATCTCCTGAGAGAGAGGGACTGAGAGACACCGGTCAGTGTACAGATCACCTGAGAGAGAGAGACTGAGAGACACCGGTCAGTGTACAGATCTCCTGAGAGAGAGGGACTGAGAGACACCGGTCAGTGTACAGATCTCCCCTGAGAGAGAGGGACTGTGAGACACCGGACAGTGTACAGATCTCCTGAGAGAGAGGGACTGAGAGACACCGGTCAGTGTACAGATCTCCCTCTTAGACAGAGGGACTGAGAGACACCGGTCAGTGTACAGATCCCCCCCTGAGAGAGAGGGACTGAGAGACACCGGTCAGTGTACAGATCTCCCCTGAGAGAGAGGGACTGTGAGACACCGGACAGTGTACAGATCTCCTGAGAGAGAGGGACTGAGAGACACCGGTCAGTGTACAGATCTCCTGAGAGAGAGGGACTGTGAGACACCGGTCAGTGTACAGATCTCCAGCTGAGAGAGAGGGGCTGAGAGACACCGGTCAGTGTACAGATCTCCAGCTGAGAGAGAGGGACCGAGAGACACCGGTCAGTGTACAGATCTCCCCCTGAGAGAGAGGGACTGAGAGACACCGGTCAGTGTACAGATCTCCCCCTGAGTGAGAGGGACTGAGAGACACCGGACAGTGTACAGATCTCCTGAGAGAGAGGGACTGAGAGACACCGGTCAGTGTACAGATCTCCCCCCGAGAGAGAGGGACTGAGAGACACCGGTCTGTGTACAGATCTCCCCCTGAGAGAGAGGGACTGAGAGACACAAGTCAGTGTACAGATCTCCCCTGAGAGAGAAGGACTGCGAGACACCGGTCAGTGTACAGATCCCCCCCTGAGAGAGAGGGACTGAGAGACACCGGACAGTGTACAGATCTCCTGAGAGAGAGGGACTGAGAGACACCGGTCAGTGTACAGATCACCTGAGAGAGAGAGACTGAGAGACACCGGTCAGTGTACAGATCTCCTGAGAGAGAGGGACTGTGAGACACCGGTCAGTGTACAGATCTCCCCTGAGTGAGAGGGACTGTGAGACACCGGACAGTGTACAGATCTCCACCAGAGAGAGAAGGACTGAGAGACACCGGTCAGTGTACAGATCTCCAGCTGAGAGAGAGGGGCTGAGAGACACCGGTCAGTGTACAGATCCCCACCTGAGTGAGAGGGGCTGAGAGACACCGGTCAGTGTACAGATCTCCCCCTCAGTGAGAGGGACTGAGAGACACCGGACAGTGTACAGATCTCCTGAGAGAGAGGGACTGAGAGACAGCGGTCAGTGTACAGATCCCCTGAGAGAGAGAGACTGTGAGACACCGGTCAGTGTACAGATTTCTCCCCCTGAGAGAGAGGGACTGTGAGACACCGGTCAGTGTACAGATCTCCCCCTGAGAGAGAGGGACTGAGAGACACCGGTCTGTGTACAGATCTTCCCCAGAGAGAGAGGGACCGAGAGACACCGGTCAGTGTACAGATCTCCTGAGAGAGAGGGACCGAGAGACACCGGTCAGTGTACAGATCTCCTGAGAGAGAGGGACTGAGTGACACCAGTCAGTGTACAGATCTCCCCCTGAGAGAGAGGGACTGAGAGACACCGGTTAGTGTACAGATCTCCCCCTGAGAGAGAGGGACTGAGAGACACCGGTCAGTGTACAGATCTCCCCCTGAGATAGAGGGACTGTGAGACAACGGTCAGTGTACAGATCTCCCCCTGAGAGAGAGGGACTGAGAGACACCGGTCAGTGTACAGATCTCCCCCTGAGAGAGAGGGACTGTGAGACAACGGTCTGTGTACAGATCTCCCCCTGAGAGAGAGGGACTGAGAGACACCAGTCAGTGTACAGATCTCCCCTGAGAGAGAGGGACTGAGAGACACCGGTAAGTGTACAGATCTCCCCCTGAGAGAGAGGGACTGAGAGACACCGGTCAGTGTACAGATCTCCCCCTGAGAGAGAGGGACTGTGAGACAACGGTCAGTGTACAGATCTCCCCCTGAGAGAGAGGGACTGAGAGACACCGGTCAGTGTACAGATCTCCCCCTGAGAGAGAGGGACCGAGAGACACCGGTCAGTGTACAGATCTCCCCCTGAGAGAGAGGGACTGAGAGACACCGGTCAGTGTACAGATCTCCCCCTGAGAGAGAGGGACTGAGAGACACCGGTCAGTGTACAGATCTCCCCCTGAGAGAGAGGGACTGAGAGACACCGGTCAGTGTACAGATCTCCACCTGAGAGAGAGGGACTGTGAGACAACGGTCAGTGTACAGATCTCCCCCTGGGAGAGAGGGACTGAGAGACACCGGTCAGTGTACAGATCTCCTGAGAGAGATGGACTGAGAGACTCCGGTCAGTGTACAGATCTCCCCCTGAGAGAGAGGGACCGAGAGACACCGGTCAGTGTACAGATCTCCCCCTGAGAGAGAGGGACTGAGAGACACTGGTCAGTGTACAGATCTCCTGAGAGAGAGGGACTGAGAGACACCAGTCAGTGTACAGATCTCCCCCTGAGAGAGAGGGACAGAGAGACACTGATCAGTGTACAGATCTCCCCCTGAGAGAGAGGGACTGAGAGACACTGGTCAGTGTACAGATCTCCTGAGAGAGAGGGACAGGGAGACACTGGTCAGTGTACAGATCTCCTGAGAGAGAGGGACTGACAGACACCGGTCAGTTGATAGATCTCCTGAGAGAGAGGGACTGAGAGACTCCAGTCAGTGTACAGATCTCCTGAGAGAGAGGGACTGAGAGACACCGGTCAGTGTACAGATCTCCCCCAGAGAGAGAGGGACAGAGAGACACCGGTCAGTGTACAGATCTCCTGAGAGAGAGGGACTGAGAGACTCCAGTCAGTGTGCAGATCTCCCACTGAGAGAGAGGGACTGAGAGACACCGGTCAGTGTACAGATCTCCTGAGAGAGAGGGACCGAGAGACACCGGTCAGTGTACAGATCTCCCCCTGAGAGAGAGGGACTGAGAGACACTGGTCAGTGTACAGATCTCCTGAGAGAGAGGGACTGAGAGACACCGGTCAGTGTACAGATCTTCCCCAGTGACAGAGGGACTGAGAGACACCGGTCAGTGTACAGATCTCCCTCTTAGACCGGACTGAGAGACACCGGTCAGTGTACAGATCTTCCCCAGTGACAGAGGGACTGAGAGACACCGGTCAGTGTACAGATCTCCCTCTTAGACAGAGGGACTGAGAGACACCGGTCAGTGTACAGATCCCCCCCTGAGAGAGAGGGACTGAGAGACACCGGTCAGTGTACAGATCTCCCCCTGAGACAGAGGGACTGAGAGACACCGGTCAGTGTACAGATCTTCCACAGTGACAGAGGGACTGAGAGACACCGGTCAGTGTACAGATCTCCCCCTGAGAGAGAGGGACTGAGAGACACCAGTCAGTGTACAGATCTCCCCCAGAGAGAGAGGGACTGAGAGACACCTGTCAGTGTACAGATCTCCCCCTGAGTGAGAGGGACTAAGACACACCGGTCAGTGTACAGATCCCCCCCTGAGAGAGAGGGACTGAGAGACACCGGACAGTGTACAGATCTCCTGAGAGAGAGGGACTGAGAGACACCGGTCAGTGTACAGATCACCTGAGAGAGAGAGACTGAGAGACACCGGTCAGTGTACAGATCTCCTGAGAGAGAGGGACTGTGAGACACCGGTCAGTGTACAGATCTCCCCTGAGAGAGAGGGACTGTGAGACACCGGTCAGTGTACAGATCTCCCCTGAGTGAGAGGGACTGTGAGACACCGGACAGTGTACAGATCTCCACCAGAGAGAGAGGGACTGAGAGACACCGGTCAGTGTACAGATCTCCAGCTGAGAGAGAGGGGCTGAGAGACACCGGTCAGTGTACAGATCTCCAGCTGAGAGAGAGGGACCGAGAGACACCGGTCAGTGTACAGATCTCCCCCTGAGAGAGAGGGACTGAGAGACACCGGTCAGTGTACAGATCTCCCCCTGAGTGAGAGGGACTGAGAGACACCGGACAGTGTACAGATCTCCTGAGAGAGAGGGACTGAGAGACAGCGGTCAGTGTACAGATCCCCTGAGAGAGAGAGACTGTGAGACACCGGTCAGTGTACAGATCTCCCCCTGAGAGAGAGGGACTGTGAGACACCGGTCAGTCTACAGATCTCCCCCTGAGAGAGAGGGACTGAGAGACACCGGTCTGTGTACAGATCTTCCCCAGTGAGAGAGGGACCCAGAGACACCGGTCAGTGTACAGATCTCCTGAGAGAGAGGCACCGAGAGACACCGGTCAGTGTACAGATCTTCCCCAGTGACAGAGGGACTGAGAGACACCGGTCAGTGTACAGATCTCCCTCTTAGACAGAGGGACTGAGAGACACCGGTCAGTGTACAGATCCCCCCCTGAGAGAGAGGGACTGAGAGACACCGGTCAGTGTACAGATCTCCCCCTGAGACAGAGGGACTGAGAGACACCGGTCAGTGTACAGATCTTCCACAGTGACAGAGGGACTGAGAGACACCGGTCAGTGTACAGATCTCCCCCTGAGAGAGAGGGACTGAGAGACACAAGTCAGTGTACAGATCTCCCCTGAGAGAGAAGGACTGCGAGACACCGGTCAGTGTACTGATCTCCACGAGAGAGAGAGGGACTAAGACACACCGGTCAGTGTACAGATCCCCCCCTGAGAGAGAGGGACTGAGAGACACCGGACAGTGTACAGATCTCCTGAGAGAGAGGGACTGAGAGACACCGGTCAGTGTACAGATCACCTGAGAGAGAGAGACTGAGAGACACCGGTCAGTGTACAGATCTCCTGAGAGAGAGGGACTGAGAGACACCGGTCAGTGTACAGATCACCTGAGAGAGAGAGACTGAGAGACACCGGTCAGTGTACAGATCTCCCCTGAGAGAGAGAGACTGAGAGACACCGGTCAGTGTACAGATCTCCCCTGAGAGAGAGGGACTGTGAGACACCGGTCAGTGTACAGATCTCCCCTGAGTGAGAGGGACTGTGAGACACCGGACAGTGTACAGATCTCCACCAGAGAGAGAGGGACTGAGAGACACCGGTCAGTGTACAGATCTCCAGCTGAGAGAGAGGGGCTGAGAGACACCGGTCAGTGTACAGATCTCCAGCTGAGAGAGAGGGACCGAGAGACACCGGTCAGTGTACAGATCTCCCCCTGAGAGAGAGGGACTGAGAGACACCGGTCAGTGTACAGATCTCCCCCTGAGTGAGAGGGACTGAGAGACACCGGACAGTGTACAGATCTCCTGAGAGAGAGGGACTGAGAGACACCGGTCAGTGTACAGATCACCTGAGAGAGAGAGACTGAGAGACACCGGTCAGTGTACAGATCTCCACCAGAGAGAGAGGGACTGAGAGACACCGGTCAGTGTACAGATCTCCAGCTGAGAGAGAGGGGCTGAGAGACACCGGTCAGTGTACAGATCTCCAGCTGAGAGAGAGGGACCGAGAGACACCGGTCAGTGTACAGATCTCCCCCTGAGAGAGAGGGACTGAGAGACACCGGTCAGTGTACAGATCTCCCCCTGAGTGAGAGGGACTGAGAGACACCGGTCAGTGTACAGATCTCCAGCTGAGAGAGAGGGGCTGAGAGACACCGGTCAGTGTACAGATCTCCCCCTGAGAGAGAGGGACTGAGAGACACCGGACAGTGTACAGATCTCCTGAGAGAGAGGGACTGAGAGACACCGGTCAGTGTACAGATCGCCTGAGAGAGAGAGACTGTGAGACACCGGTCAGTGTACAGATCTCCCCCTGAGAGAGAGGGACTGTGAGACACCGGTCAGTGTACAGATCTCCCCCTGAGAGAGAGGGACTGAGAGACACCGGTCTGTGTACAGATCTTCCCCAGAGAGAGAGGGACCGAGAGACACCGGTCAGTGTACAGATCTCCTGAGAGAGAGGGACCGAGAGACACCGGTCAGTGTACAGATCTTCCCAGTGACAGAGGGACTGAGAGACACCGGTCAGTGTACAGATCCCCCCCTGAGAGAGAGGGACTGAGAGACACCGGTCAGTGTACAGATCTCCCCCTGAGACAGAGGGACTGAGAGACACCGGTCAGTGTACAGATCTTCCACAGTGACAGAGGGACTGAGAGACACCGGTCAGTGTACAGATCTCCCCTGAGAGAGAGGGACTGAGAGACACAAGTCAGTGTACAGATCTCCCCTGAGAGAGAAGGACTGCGAGACACCGGTCAGTGTACTGATCTCCCCGAGAGAGAGAGGGACTAAGACACACCGGTCAGTGTACAGATCCCCCCCCTGAGAGAGAGGGACTGAGAGACACCGGACAGTGTACAGATCTCCTGAGAGAGAGGGACTGAGAGACACCGGTCAGTGTACAGATCACCTGAGAGAGAGAGACTGAGAGACACCGGTCAGTGTACAGATCTCCTGAGAGAGAGGGACTGTGAGACACCGGTCAGTGTACAGATCTCCCCTGAGAGAGAGGGACTGTGAGACACCGGTCAGTGTACAGATCTCCCCTGAGTGAGAGGGACTGTGAGACACCGGTCAGTGTACAGATCTCCACCAGAGAGAGAGGGACTGAGAGACACCGGTCAGTGTACAGATCTCCAGCTGAGAGAGAGGGGCTGAGAGACACCGGTCAGTGTACAGATCTCCAGCTGAGAGAGAGGGACCGAGAGACACCGGTCAGTGTACAGATCTCCCCCTGAGAGAGAGGGACTGAGAGACACCGGTCAGTGTACAGATCTCCCCCTGAGTGAGAGGGACTGAGAGACACCGGACAGTGTACAGATCTCCTGAGAGAGAGGGACTGAGAGACACCGGTCAGTGTACAGATCACCTGAGAGAGAGAGACTGAGAGACACCGGTCAGTGTACAGATCTCCTGAGAGAGAGTGACTGTGAGACACCGGTCAGTGTACAGATCTCCCCTGAGAGAGAGGGACTGTGAGACACCGGTCAGTGTACAGATCTCCCCTGAGTGAGAGGGACTGTGAGACACCGGACAGTGTACAGATCTCCACCAGAGAGAGAGGGACTGAGAGACACCGGTCAGTGTACAGATCTCCAGCTGAGAGAGAGGGGCTGAGAGACACCGGTCAGTGTACAGATCTCCAGCTGAGAGAGAGGGACCGAGAGACACCGGTCAGTGTACAGATCTCCCCCTGAGAGAGAGGGACTGAGAGACACCGGTCAGTGTACAGATCTCCCCCTGAGTGAGAGGGACTGAGAGACACCGGTCAGTGTACAGATCTCCCCCTGAGACAGAGGGACTGAGAGACACCGGTCAGTGTACAGATCTTCCACAGTGACAGAGGGACTGACAGACACCGGTCAGTGTACAGATCCCCCCCTGAGAGAGAGGGACTGAGAGACACCGGTCAGTGTACAGATCTCCCTCAGAGAGAGAGGGACTGAGAGACACCGGTCAGTGTACAGATCTCCCCCTGAGAGAGAGGGACTGAGAGACACAAGTCAGTGTACAGATCTCCCCTGAGAGAGAAGGACTGCGAGACACCGGTCAGTGTACTGATCTCCCCGAGAGAGAGAGGGACTAAGACACACCGGTCAGTGTACAGATCCCCCCCTGAGAGAGAGGGACTGAGAGACACCGGACAGTGTACAGATCTCCTGAGAGAGAGGGACTGAGAGACACCGGTCAGTGTACAGATCACCTGAGAGAGAGAGACTGAGAGACACCGGTCAGTGTACAGATCTCCTGAGAGAGAGGGACTGTGAGACACCGGTCAGTGTACAGATCTCCCCTGAGAGAGAGGGACTGTGAGACACCGGTCAGTGTACAGATCTCCCCTGAGTGAGAGGGACTGTGAGACACCGGACAGTGTACAGATCTCCAGCTGAGAGAGAGGGCTGAGAGACACCGGTCAGTGTACAGAGCTCCAGCTGAGAGAGAGGGACCGAGAGACACCGGTCAGTGTACAGATCTCCCCCTGAGAGAGAGGGACTGAGAGACACCGGTCAGTGTACAGATCTCCCCCTGAGTGAGAGGGACTGAGAGACACCGGACAGTGTACAGATCTCCTGAGAGAGAGGGACTGAGAGACAGCGGTCAGTGTACAGATCCCCTGAGAGAGAGAGACTGTGAGACACCGGTCAGTGTACAGATTTCCCCCTGAGAGAGAGGGACTGTGAGACACCGGTCAGTGTACAGATCTCCCCCTGAGAGAGAGGGACTGAGAGACACCGGTCTGTGTACAGATCTTCCCAGAGAGAGAGGGACCGAGAGACACCGGTCAGTGTACAGATCTCCTGAGAGAGAGGGACCGAGAGACACCGGTCAGTGTACAGATCTCCTGAGAGAGAGGGACTGAGAGACACTGGTCAGTGTACAGATCTCCTGAGAGAGAGGGACTGAGTGACACCAGTCAGTGTACAGATCTCCCCCTGAGAGAGAGGGACTGAGAGACACCGGTTAGTGTACAGATCTCCCCCTGAGAGAGAGGGACTGAGAGACACCGGTCAGTGTACAGATCTCCCCCTGAGATAGAGGGACTGTGAGACAACGGTCAGTGTACAGATCTCCCCCTGAGAGAGAGGGACTGTGAGACAACGGTCTGTGTACAGATCTCCCCCTGAGAGAGAGGGACTGAGAGACACCAGTCAGTGTACAGATCTCCCCCTGAGAGAGAGGGACTGAGAGACACCGGTAAGTGTACAGATCTCCCCCTGAGAGAGAGGGACTGAGAGACACCGGTCAGTGTACAGATCTCCCCCTGAGAGAGAGGGACTGTGAGACAACGGTCAGTGTACAGATCTCCCCCTGAGAGAGAGGGACCAAGAGACACTGGTCAGTGTACAGATCTCCCCCTGAGAGAGAGGGACTGAGAGACACCGGTCAGTGTACAGATCTCCCCCTGAGAGAGAGGGACTGAGAGACACCGGTCAGTGTACAGATCTCCCCCTGAGAGAGAGGGACTGTGAGACAACGGTCAGTGTACAGATCTCCCCCTGGGAGAGAGGGACTGAGAGACACCGGTCAGTGTACAGATCTCCTGAGAGAGATGGACTGAGAGACTCCGGTCAGTGTACAGATCTCCCCCTGAGAGAGAGGGACTGAGAGACACCGGACAGTGTACAGATCTCCTGAGAGAGAGGGACCGAGAGACACCGGTCAGTGTACAGATCTCCCCCTGAGAGAGAGGGACTGAGAGACACTGGTCAGTGTACAGATCTCCTGAGAGAGAGGGACTGAGAGACACTGGTCAGTGTACAGATCTCCTGAGAGAGAGGGACTGAGTGACACCAGTCAGTGTACAGATCTCCCCCTGAGAGAGAGGGACAGAGAGACACTGATCAGTGTACAGATCTCCCCCTGAGAGAGAGGGACTGCGAGACAGCGGTCAGTGTACAGATCTCCCCCAGAGAGAGAGAGGGACCGAGAGACACCGGTCAGCGTACAGATCTCCCCCGGAGAGAGAGGGACTGTGAGACACCGGTCAGTGTACAGATCTCCCCCTGAGACTGAGGGACTGAGAGACACCGGTCAGTGTACAGATCTCCCCCTGAGAGAGAGGGACTGAGTGACACCAGTCAGTGTACAGATCTCCCCCTGAGAGAGAGGGACAGAGAGACACTGATCAGTGTACAGATCTCCCCCTGAGAGAGAGGGACTGAGAGACACCGGTCAGTGTACAGATCTCCCCCTGTGAGAGAGGGACTGAGAGACACCGGTCAGTGTACAGATCTCCCCCTGTGAGAGAGGGACCGAGAGACACCGGTCAGCGTACAGATCTCCCCCGGAGAGAGAGGGACTGTGAGACACCGGTCAGTGTACAGATCTCCCCCTGAGACTGAGGGACTGAGAGACACCGGTCAGTGTACAGATCTCCCCCTGAGAGAGAGGGACTGAGTGACACCAGTCAGTGTACAGATCTCCCCCTGAGAGAGAGGGACAGAGAGACACTGATCAGTGTACAGATCTCCCCCTGAGAGAGAGGGACTGAGAGACACCGGGCAGTGTACAGATCTCCCCCTGAGAGAGAGGGACGGAGAGATACCGGTCAGTGTACAGATCTCCCCCTGAGAGAGTGGGACTGAGAGACACCGGTCAGTGTACAGATCTCCCCCTGAGAGAGAGGGACTGAGAGACACCGGTCAGTGTACAGATCTCCCCCAGAGAGAGAGGGACCGAGAGACACCGGTCAGTGTACAGATCTCCCCCTTAGAGAGAGGGACTGAGAGACACCAGTCAGTTTCCAGATCCCCCCCTGAGAGAGAGTGACTGAGAGACACAGGTCAGAGTACAGATCTCCCCCGAGAGAGAGGGACCGATAGACACCGGTCAGTGTACAGATCTCCCCTGAGACAGATGGACTGTGAGACACCGGTCAGTGTACAGATCTCCCCTGCCAGAGAGGGACTGAGAGACACCGGTCAGTGTACAGATCTCCCCCTGAGAGAGAGGGACTGAGAGACACCGGTCAGTGTACAGATCTCCCCCAGAGAGAGAGGGACTGAGAGACACCGGTCAGTGTACAGATCCCCTGAGAGAGAGGGACCGAGAGACACCGGTCAGTGTACAGATCTCCCCCTGAGAGAGAGGGACCGAGAGACACCGGTCAGTGTACAGATCTCCCCCAGAGAGAGAGGGACTGAGAGACACCGGTCAGTGTACAGATCTCCCCCTGAGAGAGAGGGACTGAGAGACACCGGTCAGTGTACAGATCTCCCCCTGAGAGAGAGGGACCGAGAGACACCGGTCAGTGTACAGATCTCCCCTTGAGACAGAGGAACTGTGAGACACCGGTCAGTGTACAGATCTCCCCTGAGACAGATGGACTGTGAGACACCGGTCAGTGTACAAATCTAGAGAGGGACTGAGAGCCACTGGTCAGTGAGAGAGAGGGACAGAGACACCAGTGACTGTGCAAAAATCGCTCATGCAGAGAGAGACTGTGGGACATTGGTCAGAGTCTGGTGTTTACTCCGTTCATTTCTTTCAGGGTGGACGACAGCCTCTGGCCTGGCAGCCGCAGCACGGAATGAATGAATCGCACAGTTGCTTTTGAATAGCTGACGGGGGTCAAGTGGAATCTGGGTGACGACGAGGATGTCACCCACCCTGACTAAACATAGGCTTCAGCTGCTGTTTTCAGACGGTTATGAACGAGTTTACTTGAGTGCACTGGGAGTCACCTTGTCCCGTCCCCAGCTCGCAGGCAGAGTTTGGAGTGAGTTTCCCTGTTCCCTCTGACCCGGGCGACTCTCCTGATTCACCAGCACCGATCCGCTCAGGTATTGCCGTCAGATTCCGCCTTCCTCCATACTCTCCTGTGCCTAGGGTCACTTCATGGGCTTACAGTCCGCGTACATAAACCAGATTGTCAGTCATAAATCAGCCGTTCCACCCAGGCCGATTTACTATCCCTCTCAACCCCATTCTCCTGTCTTCTCCCCGTCACCTTTAACTAATCCAGAATCCACGCTTGAAATATATGGCCGGGCCGGTCTCCACTGCCGTCCATTGCACAGATTCACCACTCCCTGACTGAAGAAATTCCTCCTCATCTCTGTTCTGAATGGTTGCCCCTCTATTTTGAGGATCTATCTATCTTTCTATCTACCAATCCATCCATCTATCTGTCTATCAATATCTATCCATCTATCTATCTATCCATCTGCCCATCCACCCATCCATTTACCCGTCTATCTATCTTTCCACCTGGCTCTATCTACCTGTCTGTCCATCTATCTCTATTACCCATCTGTCTCTCTGACCATATAGCTGTCTATCTATCAGTCTCTCTGTCTATCTGTCTATTTGCCTGTCCATCTATCTGTCTATCAATCAATCTACCCATCCACCCATCCACCCATCCACCTGTCTCTATCTACCTGTCTGTCCATCTATCTCTATTACCCATCTCTCTCTGACTATATAGCTGTCTATCTATCTAACTGTCTATCTATCAGTCTCTCTGTCTATCTGTCTATTTGCCTGTCCATCTATCTGTCTATCTATCTATCCACCTGTCTCTATCTACCTGTCTGTCCATCTATCTCTATTACCCATCTCTCTCTGACTATCTAACTGTCTATCTATCAGTCTCTCTGTCTATCTGTCTATTTGCCTATCTATCTGTCTATCTATCTATCCACCTGTCTCTATCTACCTGTCTGTCCATCTATCTCTATTATACATCTCCCTCTGACCAAATATCTGTCTATCTATCTATCAGTCTCTCTGTCTATTTGCCTGTCCATCTATCTGTCTATCTAAACACAAAGCACACAGCAGGTGCCGTGGTCAGATCAACACGTGCAAACAAGCCTGAGGAACTCAGCAGGTCGGGCAGCATCCGTGGAAACAACAGTCAACGTCTCGGGCCGAGACCCTTCGTCAGGACTGAAGAAGGAGGGGGCGGGGGGGGGGGAGGGTGAAAAACCAATCAGAGGAAAGATCGAGGGGCGGGGGAGGGGAAGCAGGGAGGGGATAGGCAGGAGAGGTGAAGAAGGAATGTAAGGGGAAAAGCACTATGGGTAGTAGAAGAAGGCAGAGTCATGAGTGAGGTGATAGGCAGCTGGAGGAGGAGGCAAGGTGAAACTGGGATGGGGGAAGGGAGAGGGAGTGAATTACTGGAAGTTGGAGAATTCAATGTTCATGCCAAGGAGCTGGAGACTACCCAGAGGGTAGAGGAGGGGCTGCTCCTCCAACCTGGGTTTAGCCTCATCATGGCAGTAGAGGAGGCCATGTATGGACACATCTGAGTGAGAGTGTGAAGCAGTGTTGACGGGGGGGGGGGGGGGGCAACCGGGAGATCCTGTCTGCTGTGACGGACGGAGCGGAGGGGCTCGACGAAGCAGTCCCCCAATCTGCGTTGGGTCTCGCCGATGTAGAGGAGGCCGCACCGGGAGCACCGGATGCAATAGACGACCCCGACAGACTCGCAGGTGAAGTGTTGCCTCACCTGGAAGGACTGTTTGGGGCCCTGAATGGTGGTAAGAAATGAGGTGTAGGGACAGGTGTAGCACTTACACTTGCAGGGATAAGTACCAGGTGGGAGATCTGTGGGGAGGGGCGTGTGGACCAGGCAGTCGCGGAGGGAATGATCCCTGCGAAAGGCAGAGAGGGAAAGATGTGATTAGTGGTGGGGTCCTGTTGAAGGTGGCGGAAGTTGCGGAGGATAATATGTTGGATCCGGAGGGTGGTGGGGTGGTAGGTGAGGACAAGGGGAACACGGTCCCGGTTGTGGTGACGGGAGGATGGGGTGAGGGCCGAAGTGCAGGAAATGGAGGATATGCAGGTGAGGGCATAATTGCTGATGGTAGAAGGGAAACCACGATCCTTAAAGAAAGAGGACATTTGGGATGTCCTGGAACGGAAAGCCTCATCCTGGGAGCAGATGCGGCAGAGACGGAGGAACTGGGAATAGGGAATGGCATTTTTGCATTTGGCAGGGTGGGAAGAGGTATAGTCGAGGTAGTTATGAGAGTCAGTGGGTTTATAGAAGATGTCAGTGGACAGTCTGTCTCCAGAGATGGAGACCGAGAGATCGAGAAAGGGGAGAGAAGTGTCCGAGATGGACCAAGTGAATTTGAGGGCTGGGTGAAAGTTAGAGGCAAAGTCAATGAAACTGACGAGCTCAGCATGGGTGCAGGAAGCAGCACCAATGTAGTCGTCGTTGTAGTGGAGGAAAAGTTGGGGAGCAGTGCCAGTATAGATTTGGAGCATAGACTGTTCCACATAACCCACAAAGAGGCAGGCATAGCTGGGACCCATATGAGTGCCCATGACTACACCCTTGGTCTGGAGAAAGTGGGAAGAGCCAAAAGAGAAGTTATTAAGTGTGAGGACCAGTTCAGCCAACCAGAGGTGTTGGGGAACTGGTGAGGTCGATTGTCCAGAAAGTAGTGGGGGGCTTTGAGGTCTCCTGGATGGGGAATTGACATCCACGGTGAAAATGAAGCGGTCGGGACCGGGGAACTGGAAGTTATTGATCCATGGCGGGCATGGGATGCATCCGGGATGAAAGTAGAAAATGGCTTACTCGTCTATTTGTCACTCATGGCTGCCAAATGCAGGGGGGCGGAGAATGCTCATTTTCCAAACCGAACAGGATTGAAAATGAACTGAAGGGTCAAAACAGATTGAACAATCTGACTCCAATCAGCATTGAAAGTGAACTTCTGCGTGAAGCAGACATCTCCAGCCTCATCAACACATTTGCTCACGCTAAATCTAGAAAACCTAACTTTTAAATTGTAGCTTTGTTACTCTTTGACATTTGAAATTGATACCTGCGTGCAATTAATACCATTTCTGAAGTGTCAGACACTGGTGGTATTATCTGTCTGTGCAGCAAATAACAAAATTGGATTACTTTACTTATGCAAGTAAATAGTTGATGTATTAATCCTTATCTGCGTTTTTAAAACCCAGGGCTCCATCATGCTCCAGCACCCCACCCCAACTACACTAGTTTCATCCGGCCCTGTTCCCCACCCACCCCACCTCCTCCCCGCGTACTGCCCCACAGTGAAGGGACACACTACCCAGCCAGGAATCGGCTGGACCGTGTGGCTGAAATTGTTTCTGGGGTTTCCGTGTCCACAGGCCGGGCAGCAGCACCCGGCTCACCATAGTTACACCCAGTGTTTACCCTCGAACAGCAGCAAACACATTCCACACAGGGCTGCCCCAGACTCACCCCACCCCACCCAACAAGGATACCCCAGACACTCCCCACCCCCTACACGACTGTCAGAGAGACAATCCCCACCCCCTACACGACTGTCCGAGACACTCCCCGCCCCCTACACGACTGTCAGAGAGACACTCCCCACCCCCTACACGACTGTCAGAGACACTCCCCACCCACTACACGACTGTCTGAGACATTCCCCACCCCCTACACGACTGTCAGAGACACTCCCCACCCCCCACACGACTGTCAGAGAGACAATCCCAACCCCCTACACGACTATCCGAGACACTCCCCACCCCCTACACGACTGTCAGAGACATTCCCCACCCCCTACACGACTGTCTGAGACACTCCCCACCCCCCTATACGACTGTCAGAGACACTCCCCACCCCTACACGACTGTCTGAGAGACACTCCCCACCCCCTACACGACTGTCTGAGACACTCCCCACCCCCCTATACGACTGTCAGAGACACTCCCCACCCCTACACGACTGTCTGAGACACTCCCCACCCCCCTATACGACTGTCAGAGACATTCCCCACCCCCTACACGACTGTCTGAGACACTCCCCACCCCCCTATACGACTGTCAGAGACACTCCCCACCCCTACACGACTGTCTGAGAGACACTCCACACCCCCCACACGACTGTCAGAGAGACATTCCCCAACCCCTACACGACTGTCTGAGACACACCCCACCCCCTACACGACTGTCAGAGAGACACTCCGCACCCCCTACACAACTGTCTGAGACATTCCCCACCCCCTATACGACTGTCAGAGACACTCCCCACCCCCTACACGACTGTCTGAGACACACCCCATCCCCTACACGACTGTCTGAGAGACACTCCCCACCCCCTACACGACTGTCCGAGACACTCCCCACCCCCTACACGACTGTCTGAGACACTCCCCAACCCCTACACGACTGTCAGAGACACTCCCCACCCACTACATGACTGTCAGAGACATTCCCCACCCCCTACACGACTGTCAGAGACACTCCCCACCCACCTACACGACTGTCTGAGACACTCCCCACCCCCTACATGACTGTCAGAGACACTCCCCACCCACTACATGACTGTCCGAGACACTCCCCACCCCCTACACGACGGTCTGAGACTCTCCCCACCCCCTACATGACTGTCAGAGACACTCCCCACCCCCTACACGACTGTCAGAGACATTCCCCACCCCCTACACGACTGTCTGAGACACTCCCCACTCCCTACACGACTGTCAGAGAGACAATACCCACCCCTACACGACTGTCCGAGACACTCCCCACCCTCTACACGACTGTCAGAGACACTCCACACCCCCTACACGACTGTCTGAGACACTCCCCACCCCCCTACACGACTGTCAGAGACACTACCCACCACCTAGACGACTGTCAGAGAGACACTCCCCACTAACTACACGACTGTCAGAGACACTCCCCACCCTCTACACGACTGTCTGAGAAACTCCCCACCCCCTACAAGACTGTCCGAGAGACACTCCCCACCCCCTACACGACTGTCAGAGACACTCCACACACCCTACACGACTGTCAGACAGACAATCCCCACCCACTACACGACTGTCAGAGACTCTCCCCACCCCCTACACGACTGTCAGAGACACTCCCCACCACCTACACGACTGTCAGAGAGACACTCCCCACCCCCTACACGACTGTCTGAGACACTCCCCACCACCTACACGACTGTCAGAGAGACACTCCCCACCCATACACGACTGTCAGAGTGACACTCCCCACCCCCTACACGACTGTCAGAGAGACACTCCCCACCCCTACACGACTGTCTGAGACACTCCCCACCCCCCTATACGACTGTCAGAGACATTCCCCACCCCCTACACGACTGTCTGAGACACTCCCCACCCCCCTATACGACTGTCAGAGACACTCCCCACCCCTACACGACTGTCTGAGAGACACTCCACACCCCCCACACGACTGTCAGAGAGACATTCCCCACCCCCTACACGACTGTCTGAGAGACACTCCGCACCCCCTACACAACTGTCTGAGACATTCCCCACCCCCTATACGACTGTCAGAGACACTCCCCAACCCCTACACGACTGTCTGACACACCCCACCCCCTACACGACTGTCTGAGAGACACTCCCCACCCCCTACACGACTGTCAGAGACACTCCCCAACCCCTACACGACTGTCAGAGACACTCCCCACCCACTACATGACTGTCAGAGACATTCCCCACCCCCTACACGACTGTCTGAGACACTCCCCACCCCCTACATGACTGTCAGAGACATTCCCCACCCCTACACGACTGTCTGAGACACTCCCCACCCCCTACATGACTGTCAGAGACACTCCCCACCCACTACATGACTGTCCGAGACACTCCCCACCCCCTACACGACGGTCTGAGACTCTCCCCACCCCCTACATGACTGTCAGAGACACTCCCCACCCCCTACACGACTGTCAGAGACATTCCCCACCCCCTACACGACTGTCTGAGACACTCCCCACTCCCTACACGACTGTCAGAGAGACAATACCCACCCCTACACGACTGTCCGAGACACTCCCCACCCTCTACACGACTGTCAGAGAGACAATCCCCACCCCCTACACGACTGTCTGAGACACTCTCCACCCCCCTACACGACTGTCAGAGACACTCCACACCCCCTACACGACTGTCTGAGACACTCCCCACCCCCCTACACGACTGTCAGAGACACTACCCACCACCTAGACGACTGTCAGAGAGACACTCCCCACTAACTACACGACTGTCAGAGACACTCCCCACCCTCTACACGACTGTCTGAGAAACTCCCCACCCCCTACAAGACTGTCCGAGAGACACTCCCCACCCCCTACACGACTGTCAGAGACACTCCACACACCCTACACGACTGTCAGACAGACAATCCCCACCCACTACACGACTGTCAGAGACTCTCCCCACCCCCTACACGACTGTCAGAGACACTCCCCACCACCTACACGACTGTCAGAGAGACACTCCCCACCCCCTACACGACTGTCTGAGACACTCCCCACCACCTACACGACTGTCAGAGAGACACTCCCCACCCATACACGACTGTCAGAGTGACACTCCCCACCCCCTACACGACTGTCAGAGACACTCCCCACCCCCCTATACGACTGTCAGAGACATTCCCCACCCCCTACACGACTGTCTGAGACACTCCCCACCCCCCTATACGACTGTCAGAGACACTCCCCACCCCTACACGACTGTCTGAGAGACACTCCACACCCCCCACACGACTGTCAGAGAGACATTCCCCAACCCCTACACGACTGTCTGAGACACACCCCACCCCCTACACGACTGTCAGAGAGACACTCCGCACCCCCTACACAACTGTCTGAGACATTCCCCACCCCCTATACGACTGTCAGAGACACTCCCCACCCCCTACACGACTGTCTGAGACACACCCCATCCCCTACACGACTGTCTGAGAGACACTCCCCACCCCCTACACGACTGTCCGAGACACTCCCCACCCCCTACACGACTGTCTGAGACACTCCCCAACCCCTACACGACTGTCAGAGACACTCCCCACCCACTACATGACTGTCAGAGACATTCCCCACCCCCTACACGACTGTCAGAGACACTCCCCACCCACCTACACGACTGTCTGAGACACTCCCCACCCCCTACATGACTGTCAGAGACACTCCCCACCCACTACATGACTGTCCGAGACACTCCCCACCCCCTACACGACTGTCTGAGACTCTCCCCACCCCCTACATGACTGTCAGAGACACTCCCCACCCCCTACACGACTGTCAGAGACATTCCCCACCCCCTACACGACTGTCTGAGACACTCCCCACTCCCTACACGACTGTCAGAGAGACAATACCCACCCCTACACGACTGTCCGAGACACTCCCCACCCTCTACACGACTGTCAGAGACACTCCACACCCCCTACACGACTGTCTGAGACACTCCCCACCCCCCTACACGACTGTCAGAGACACTACCCACCACCTAGACGACTGTCAGAGAGACACTCCCCACTAACTACACGACTGTCAGAGACACTCCCCACCCTCTACACGACTGTCTGAGAAACTCCCCACCCCCTACAAGACTGTCCGAGAGACACTCCCCACCCCCTACACGACTGTCAGAGACACTCCACACACCCTACACGACTGTCAGACAGACAATCCCCACCCACTACACGACTGTCAGAGACTCTCCCCACCCCCTACACGACTGTCAGAGACACTCCCCACCACCTACACGACTGTCAGAGAGACACTCCCCACCCCCTACACGACTGTCTGAGACACTCCCCACCACCTACACGACTGTCAGAGAGACACTCCCCACCCATACACGACTGTCAGAGTGACACTCCCCACCCCCTACACGACTGTCAGAGAGACACTCCCCACCCCTACACGACTGTCTGAGACACTCCCCACCCCCCTATACGACTGTCAGAGACATTCCCCACCCCCTACACGACTGTCTGAGACACTCCCCACCCCCCTATACGACTGTCAGAGACACTCCCCACCCCTACACGACTGTCTGAGAGACACTCCACACCCCCCACACGACTGTCAGAGAGACATTCCCCACCCCCTACACGACTGTCTGAGAGACACTCCGCACCCCCTACACAACTGTCTGAGACATTCCCCACCCCCTATACGACTGTCAGAGACACTCCCCAACCCCTACACGACTGTCTGACACACCCCACCCCCTACACGACTGTCTGAGAGACACTCCCCACCCCCTACACGACTGTCAGAGACACTCCCCAACCCCTACACGACTGTCAGAGACACTCCCCACCCACTACATGACTGTCAGAGACATTCCCCACCCCCTACACGACTGTCTGAGACACTCCCCACCCCCTACATGACTGTCAGAGACACTCCCCACCCACTACATGACTGTCCGAGACACTCCCCACCCCCTACACGACGGTCTGAGACTCTCCCCACCCCCTACATGACTGTCAGAGACACTCCCCACCCCCTACACGACTGTCAGAGACATTCCCCACCCCCTACACGACTGTCTGAGACACTCCCCACTCCCTACACGACTGTCAGAGAGACAATACCCACCCCTACACGACTGTCCGAGACACTCCCCACCCTCTACACGACTGTCAGAGAGACAATCCCCACCCCCTACACGACTGTCTGAGACACTCTCCACCCCCCTACACGACTGTCAGAGACACTCCACACCCCCTACACGACTGTCTGAGACACTCCCCACCCCCCTACACGACTGTCAGAGACACTACCCACCACCTAGACGACTGTCAGAGAGACACTCCCCACTAACTACACGACTGTCAGAGACACTCCCCACCCTCTACACGACTGTCTGAGAAACTCCCCACCCCCTACAAGACTGTCCGAGAGACACTCCCCACCCCCTACACGACTGTCAGAGACACTCCACACACCCTACACGACTGTCAGACAGACAATCCCCACCCACTACACGACTGTCAGAGACTCTCCCCACCCCCTACACGACTGTCAGAGACACTCCCCACCACCTACACGACTGTCAGAGAGACACTCCCCACCCCCTACACGACTGTCTGAGACACTCCCCACCACCTACACGACTGTCAGAGAGACACTCCCCACCCATACACGACTGTCAGAGTGACACTCCCCACCCCCTACACGACTGTCAGAGACACTCCCCACCCCCCTATACGACTGTCAGAGACATTCCCCACCCCCTACACGACTGTCTGAGACACTCCCCACCCCCCTATACGACTGTCAGAGACACTCCCCACCCCTACACGACTGTCTGAGAGACACTCCACACCCCCCACACGACTGTCAGAGAGACATTCCCCAACCCCTACACGACTGTCTGAGACACACCCCACCCCCTACACGACTGTCAGAGAGACACTCCGCACCCCCTACACAACTGTCTGAGACATTCCCCACCCCCTATACGACTGTCAGAGACACTCCCCACCCCCTACACGACTGTCTGAGACACACCCCATCCCCTACACGACTGTCTGAGAGACACTCCCCACCCCCTACACGACTGTCCGAGACACTCCCCACCCCCTACACGACTGTCTGAGACACTCCCCAACCCCTACACGACTGTCAGAGACACTCCCCACCCACTACATGACTGTCAGAGACATTCCCCACCCCCTACACGACTGTCAGAGACACTCCCCACCCACCTACACGACTGTCTGAGACACTCCCCACCCCCTACATGACTGTCAGAGACACTCCCCACCCACTACATGACTGTCCGAGACACTCCCCACCCCCTACACGACGGTCTGAGACTCTCCCCACCCCCTACATGACTGTCAGAGACACTCCCCACCCCCTACACGACTGTCAGAGACATTCCCCACCCCCTACACGACTGTCTGAGACACTCCCCACTCCCTACACGACTGTCAGAGAGACAATACCCACCCCTACACGACTGTCCGAGACACTCCCCACCCTCTACACGACTGTCAGAGACACTCCACACCCCCTACACGACTGTCTGAGACACTCCCCACCCCCCTACACGACTGTCAGAGACACTACCCACCACCTAGACGACTGTCAGAGAGACACTCCCCACTAACTACACGACTGTCAGAGACACTCCCCACCCTCTACACGACTGTCTGAGAAACTCCCCACCCCCTACAAGACTGTCCGAGAGACACTCCCCACCCCCTACACGACTGTCAGAGACACTCCCCACACCCTACACGACTGTCAGAGACACTCCCCACACCCTACACGACTGTCAGACAGACAATCCCCACCCACTACACGACTGTCAGAGACTCTCCCCACCCCCTACACGACTGTCAGAGACAATCCCCACCCCCTACACGACTGTCAGAGACACTCCACACACCCTACACGACTGTCAGACAGACAATCCCCACCCACTACACGACTGTCAGAGACTCTCCCCACCCCCTACACGACTGTCAGAGACACTCCCCACCACCTACACGACTGTCAGAGAGACACTCCCCACCCCCTACACGACTGTCTGAGACACTCCCCACCACCTACACGACTGTCAGAGAGACACTCCCCACCCATACACGACTGTCAGAGTGACACTCCCCACCCCCTACACGACTGTCAGAGAGACACTCCCCACCCCTACACGACTGTCTGAGACACTCCCCACCCCCCTATACGACTGTCAGAGACATTCCCCACCCCCTACACGACTGTCTGAGACACTCCCCACCCCCCTATACGACTGTCAGAGACACTCCCCACCCCTACACGACTGTCTGAGAGACACTCCACACCCCCCACACGACTGTCAGAGAGACATTCCCCACCCCCTACACGACTGTCTGAGAGACACTCCGCACCCCCTACACAACTGTCTGAGACATTCCCCACCCCCTATACGACTGTCAGAGACACTCCCCAACCCCTACACGACTGTCTGACACACCCCACCCCCTACACGACTGTCTGAGAGACACTCCCCACCCCCTACACGACTGTCAGAGACACTCCCCAACCCCTACACGACTGTCAGAGACACTCCCCACCCACTACATGACTGTCAGAGACATTCCCCACCCCCTACACGACTGTCTGAGACACTCCCCACCCCCTACATGACTGTCAGAGACATTCCCCACCCCTACACGACTGTCTGAGACACTCCCCACCCCCTACATGACTGTCAGAGACACTCCCCACCCACTACATGACTGTCCGAGACACTCCCCACCCCCTACACGACGGTCTGAGACTCTCCCCACCCCCTACATGACTGTCAGAGACACTCCCCACCCCCTACACGACTGTCAGAGACATTCCCCACCCCCTACACGACTGTCTGAGACACTCCCCACTCCCTACACGACTGTCAGAGAGACAATACCCACCCCTACACGACTGTCCGAGACACTCCCCACCCTCTACACGACTGTCAGAGAGACAATCCCCACCCCCTACACGACTGTCTGAGACACTCTCCACCCCCCTACACGACTGTCAGAGACACTCCACACCCCCTACACGACTGTCTGAGACACTCCCCACCCCCCTACACGACTGTCAGAGACACTACCCACCACCTAGACGACTGTCAGAGAGACACTCCCCACTAACTACACGACTGTCAGAGACACTCCCCACCCTCTACACGACTGTCTGAGAAACTCCCCACCCCCTACAAGACTGTCCGAGAGACACTCCCCACCCCCTACACGACTGTCAGAGACACTCCACACACCCTACACGACTGTCAGACAGACAATCCCCACCCACTACACGACTGTCAGAGACTCTCCCCACCCCCTACACGACTGTCAGAGACACTCCCCACCACCTACACGACTGTCAGAGAGACACTCCCCACCCCCTACACGACTGTCTGAGACACTCCCCACCACCTACACGACTGTCAGAGAGACACTCCCCACCCATACACGACTGTCAGAGTGACACTCCCCACCCCCTACACGACTGTCAGAGACACTCCCCACCCCCCTATACGACTGTCAGAGACATTCCCCACCCCCTACACGACTGTCTGAGACACTCCCCACCCCCCTATACGACTGTCAGAGACACTCCCCACCCCTACACGACTGTCTGAGAGACACTCCACACCCCCCACACGACTGTCAGAGAGACATTCCCCAACCCCTACACGACTGTCTGAGACACAACCCACCCCCTACACGACTGTCAGAGAGACACTCCGCACCCCCTACACAACTGTCTGAGACATTCCCCACCCCCTATACGACTGTCAGAGACACTCCCCACCCCCTACACGACTGTCTGAGACACACCCCACCCCCTACACGACTGTCTGAGAGACACTCCCCACCCCCTACACGACTGTCCGAGACACTCCCCACCCCCTACACGACTGTCTGAGACAGTCCCCAACCCCTACACGACTGTCAGAGACACTCCCCACCCACTACATGACTGTCAGAGACATTCCCACCCCCTACACGACTGTCAGAGACACTCCCCACCCACCTACACGACTGTATGAGACACTCCCCACCCCCTACATGACTGTCAGAGACACTCCCCACCCACCTACACGACTGTCTGAGACACTCCCCACCCACTACATGACTGTCCGAGACACTCCCCACCCCCTACACGACGGTCTGAGACTCTCCCCACCCCCTACATGACTGTCAGAGACACTCCCCACCCCCTACACGACTGTCAGAGACATTCCCCACCCCCTACACGACTGTCTGAGACACTCCCCACTCCCTACACGACTGTCAGAGAGACAATACCCACCCCTACACGACTGTCCGAGACACTCCCCACCCTCTACACGACTGTCAGAGAGACAATCCCCACCCCCTACACGACTGTCTGAGACACTCCCCACCCCCCTACACGACTGTCAGAGACACTCCACACCCCCTACACGACTGTCAGAGACACTCCCCACCCTCTACACGACTGTCTGAGAAACTCCCCACCCCCTACAAGACTGTCCGAGAGACACTCCCCACCCCCTACACGACTGTCAGAGACACTCCACACACCCTACACGACTGTCAGACAGACAATCCCCACCCACTACACGACTGTCAGAGACTCTCCCCACCCCCTACACGACTGTCAGAGACACTCCCCACCACCTACACGACTGTCAGAGAGACACTCCCCACCCCCTACACGACTGTCTGAGACACTCCCCACCACCTACACGACTGTCAGAGAGACACTCCCCACCCATACACGACTGTCAGAGTGACACTCCCCACCCCCTACACGACTGTCAGAGAGACACTCCCCAACCCCCTACACGACTATCCGAGACACACCCCACCCCCCTACACGACTGTCAGAGAGACACACCACCTACATGACTGTCTGAGACACTCCCCACCCCCCTACACGACTGTCAGTGACACTCCCCACCCCCTACACGACTGTCAGAGAGACACTCCCCAACCCCCTACACGACTGTCTGAGACACTCCCCACCCCTCTACACGACTGTCACTCCCCACCCCCTACACGACTGTCAGAGAGACACATCACCTACACGACTGTCAGAGACACTCCCCACCCCCTACACGACTGTCAGAGACATTCCCCACCCCCTACACGACTGTCAGAGACACTCCACACCCCCTACACGACTGTCAGAGAGACACACCACCTACACGACTGTCAGTGAGATACCCCACCTACTAGAAGACTGTCAGAGACACTCCCCACCCCCCTACACGACTGTCAGAGAGACACCCCACCCCCTACACGACTGTCAGAGAGACACTCCCCAACCCCCTACACGACTGTCAGAGACACTCCCCACCCCCCTACACGACTGTCAGAGACACTCCCCACCCCCTACACGACTGTCAGAGAGACACTCCCCACCCCCCTACACGACTGTCAGAGAGACATTCCCCAACCCCATACACGACTGTCAGTGACACTCCCCACCCCCTACACGACTGTCAGAGAGACACTCCCCAACCCCCTACACGACTGTCCGAGACACTCCCCACCCCTCTACACGACTGTCAGAGACACTCCCCACCCCCCACACGACTGTCAGAGACATTCCCCAACCTCCACATGACTGTCAGAGACACTCCCCACCCCCCTACACGACTGTCAGAGAGACACTCCCCACACCCTACACGACTGTCAGAGACATTCCCCACCCCCTACACAACTGTCAGAGACATTCCCCAACCCCCACATGACTGTCAGAGACACTCCCCACCCCCCTACACGACTGTCAGAGACACTCCCCACACCCTACACGGCTGTCAGAGAGACACTCCCCACCCCCACAAGACTCAGAGACACTCCCCACACCCTACACGACTGTCAGAGAGACACTCCCCACCCCCTACACGACTGTCAGAGACACTCCCCACCCCCCTACACGACTGTCAGAGAGACAATCCCCAACCCCCACACGACTGTCAGTGAGACACTCCCCACCCCCTACACGACTGTTAGAGACACTCCCCACACCCTACACGACTGTCAGAGAGACACTCCACACCCCCTACACGCCTGTCAGAGACATTCCCCACCCCCTACACAACTGTCAGAGACATTCCCCAACCCCCACATGACTGTCAGAGACACTCCCCACCCCCCTACACGACTGTCAGAGACACTCCCCACCCCCCCTACACGACTGTCAGTAAGACAATACCCACCACCCCACACAACAGTCAGAGAGACACCCCACCTACACGACTGTCAGAGACACTCCCCACACCCTACACGACTGTCAGAGACACTCCCCACCCCCCCTACACGACTGTCAGTAAGACAATACCCACCACCCCACACAACAGTCAGAGAGACACCCCACCTACACGGCTGTCAGAGACATTCCCCAACCCCCTACGCGACTGTCAGGGAGACACTCCCCACACCCTACACGACTGTCAGAGACATTCCCCACCCCCTACACGGCTGTCAGAGACACTCCCCACCCCCTACACAACTGTCAGAGACATTCCCCACCCCCTACACGACTGTCAGAGAGTCTCCCCACACCCTACACGACTGTCAGAGACACTCCCCAACCCCTACACGACTGTCAGAGAGACACTCCCCAACCCCCTACACGACTGTCAGAGACACTACCCACCACTTAGACGACTGTCAGAGACACTCCCCACAAACTACACGACTGTCAGAGACACTCCCCACCCCTCTACACGACTGTCAGTTCAGAGACACTCCCCACTCCCTACACGACTGTCAGAGAGACACACCACCTGCACGACTGTCAGAGACACTCCCCACCCCCCTACACGACTGTCCGAGACACTCCCCACCCCCTACACGACTGTCAGAGACACTCCCCACCCCCCTACACGACTGTCCGAGACACTCCCCACCCCCTACACGACTGTCAGAGAGACTCCCCACACCCTACACGACTGTCAGAGACACTCCCCACCCTCTACACGACTGTCAGAGAGACTCCCCACCCCCTACATGACTGTCAGAGACACTCCCCAACCTCTACACGACTGTCAGAGACACTCCCCACCCCCTACACGACTGTCAGAGAGACACACCACCTACACGACTGTCAGAGAGACACTCCCCACCCCCTACACGACTGTCAGAGACACTCCCCACCCCCCTACACGACTGTCAGAGAGACACCCCACCCCCTACACGACTGTCAGAGAGACACTCCCCAACCCCCTACACGACTGTCAGAGACACTCCCCACCCCCCTACACGACTGTCAGAGAGACACTCCCCACCCCCCTACACGACTGTCAGAGAGACATTCCCCAACCCCCTACACGACTGTCAGTGACACTCCCCACCCCCTACACGACTGTCAGAGAGACACTCCCCACCCCCTAGACGACTGTCCGAGACACTCCCCACCCCCTACACGACTGTCTGAGACACTCCCCAACCCCTACACGACTGTCAGAGACACTCCCCACCCACTACACGACTGTCAGAGACATTCCCCACCCCCTACACGACTGTCAGAGAGACTCCCCACCCCCCTACACGACTGTCTGAGACACTCCCCAACCCCTACACGACTGTCAGAGACACTCCCCACCCCCTACACGACGGTCTGAGACTCTCCCCACCACCTACATGACTGTCAGAGACACTCCCCACCCCCTACACGACTGTCAGAGAGACAATCCCCACCCCCTACACGACTGTCTGAGACACTCCCCACCCCCTACAAGACTGTCCGAGAGACACTCCCCACCCCCTACACGACTGTCAGAGAGACAATCCCCACCCCCTACACGACTGTCCGAGACACTCCCCACCCCCTACACGACTGTCAGAGACATTCCCCACCCCCTACACGACTGTCTGAGACACTCCCCACCCCCTACACGACTGTCAGAGAGACAATCCCCACCCCTACACGACTGTCCGAGACACTCCCCACCCACTACACGACTGTCAGAGAGACACTCCCCAACCCCCCACATGACTGTCAGAGACATTCCCCACCCCCTACACGACTGTCAGAGAGACACTCCCAACCCCCTACACGACTGTCAGAGAGACACTCCCCAACCCCCTACACGACTGTCAGAGAGACACTCCCCACCCCCCTACACGACTGTCAGAGACACTACCCACCACCTAGACGACTGTCAGAGAGACACTCCCCACAAACTACACGACTGTCAGAGACACTCCCCACCCTCTACACGACTGTCTGAGACACTCCCCACCCCCTACAAGACTGTCCGAGAGACACTCCCCACCCCCTACACGACTGTCAGAGACACTCCACACACCCTACACGACTGTCAGACAGACAATCCCCACCCACTACACGACTGTCAGAGACTCTCCCCACCCCCTACACGACTGTCAGAGACACTCCCCACCACCTACACGACTGTCAGAGAGACACTCCCCACCCACTACACGACTGTCTGAGACACTCCCCACCACCTACACGACTGTCTGAGAGACACTCCCCACCCATAAACGACTGTCAGAGTGACACTCCCCACCCCCTACACGACTGTCAGAGAGACACTCCCCAACCCCCTACACGACTGTCCGAGACACTCCCCACCCCCCTACACGACTGACAGAGAGACACTCCCCACCCCCCTACACGACTGTCAGAGACACTCCCCACCCCCCTACACGACTGTCAGAGAGACACCCCACCCCCTACACGACTGTCAGAGAGACACTCCCCAACCCCCTACACGACCGTCAGAGACACTCCCCACCCCCCTACACGACTGACAGAGAGACAATCCCCACCCCCCTACACGACTGTCAGAGAGACATTCCCCAACCCCCTACACGTCTGTCAGTGACACTCCCCACCCCCTACACGACTGTCAGAGAGACACTCCCCAACCCCCTACACTACTGTCCGAGACACTCCCCACCCCTCTACACGACTGTCAGAGACACTCCCCACCCCCCACACGACTGTCAGAGAGACACACCACCTACACGACTGTCTGAGACACTCCCCACCCCCCTACACGACTGTCAGTGACACTCCCCACCCCCCACACGACTGTCAGAGAGACACTCCCCAACCCCCTACACGACTGTCTGAGACATTCCCCAACCCGCACATGACTGTCAGAGACACTCCCCACCCCCCTACACGACTGTCAGAGAGACACTCCCCACACCCTACACGACTGTCAGAGACATTCCCCACCCCCTACACAACTGTCAGAGACATTCCCCAACCCCCACATGACTGTCAGAGACACTCCCCACCCCCCTACACGACTGTCAGAGACACTCCCCAGCCCCCCTACACGACTGTCAGTAAGACAATACCCACCACCCTACACAACAGTCAGAGACACTCCCCACTCCCCACACGACTGTCAGAGAGACTCCCCACACTCTACACGGCTGTCAGAGAGACACTCCCCACCCCCACAAGACTCAGAGACACTCCCCACACCCTACACGACTGTCAGAGAGAGACTCCCCACCCCCCTACACGACTGTCAGAGAGACACTCCGCACCCCCTACACGACTGTCAGAGAGACAATCCCCAACCCCCACACGACTGTCAGTGAGACACTCCACACCCCCTACACGACTGTCAGAGAGACAATCCCCAACCCCCACACGACTGTCAGTGAGACACTCCACACCCCCTACACGACTGTCAGAGAGACACCCCACCCCCACACGACTGACAGTGAGACACTCCACACCCCCTACACGACTGTCAGAGAGACACCCCACCCCCACACGACTGTCAGAGAGACACCCCACCCCCTACACGACTGTCTGAGACACTCCCCACCCCCCTACACGACTGTCAGAGACACTCCCCACCCCCCTACACGACTGTCAGAGAGACAATCCCCAACCCCCACACGACTGTCAGTGAGACACTCCCCACCCCCTACACGTCTGTCAGAGACACTCCCCACACCCTACACGACTGTCAGAGAGACACTCCACACCCCCTACACGCCTGTCAGAGACATTCCCCACCCCCTACACAACTGTCAGAGACAATCCCCAACCCCCACACGACTGTCAGTGAGACACTCCCCACCCCCTACACGACTGTCAGAGACACTCCCCACCCCCTACACGGCTGTCAGAGACACTCCCCACCCCCTACACAACTGTCAGAGACATTCCCCACCCCCTACACGACTGTCAGAGAGTCTCCCCACACCCTACACGACTGTCAGAGACACTCCCCAGCCCCCTACACGACTGTCTGAGAGACACCCCACCCCCTACACGACTGTCTGAGAGACTCCCCACCCTCTACACGACTGTCTGAGAGACATTCCCCACCCTCTACACGACTGTCAGAGACACTCCCCACAAACTACACGACTGTCAGAGACACTCCGCACCCCCTACACGACTGTCAGAGAGACTCCCCACACCCCCCTACACGACTGTCAGAGACACTCCCCAACCCCTACATGACTGTCAGAGACACTCCCCAACCCCCTACACGACTGTCAGAGACACTACCCACCACTTAGACGACTGTCAGAGAGACACTCCCCACAAACTACACGACTGTCAGAGACACTCCCCACCCCCTACACGACTGTCAGTTCAGAGACACTCCCCACCCCCTACACGACTGTCAGAGAGACACACCACCTACACGACTGTCAGAGACACTCCCCACCCCCCTACACGACTGTCCGAGACACTCCCCACCCCCTACACGACTGTCAGAGACACTCCCCACCCCCCTACACGACTGTCAGAGAGACTCCCCACACCCTACACGACTGTCAGAGACACTCCCCACCCTTTACACGACTGTCAGAGACACTCCCCACCCTCTACACGACTGTCAGAGAGACTCCCCACCCCCTACATGACTGTCAGAGACACTCCCCAACCTCTACACGACTGTCAGAGACACTCCCCACCCCCCCTACACGACTGTCAGAGAGACACACCACCTACACGACTGTCAGAGAGACACTCCCCACCCCCTACACGACTGTCAGAGACACTCCCCACCGTCTACACGACTGTCAGACAGACAATCCCCACCCACTACACGACTGTCAGTGACACTCCCCACACCCTAAACGACTGTCAGAGAGACACACCCCACCCCCTACACGACTGTCAGAGACACTCCACACCCCACACACGACTGTCAGAGAGACAATCCCCAACCCCCACACGACTGTCAGTGAGACACTCCCCACCCCCTACACGACTGTCAGAGACACTCCCCACACCCTACACGACTGTCAGAGAGACACTCCACACCCCCTACACGCCTGTCAGAGACATTCCCCACCCCCCTACACAACTGTCAGAGACACTCCCCACACCCTACACGGCTGTCAGTGAGACACTCCCCACCCCCCTACACGACTGTCAGAGACACTCCCCACCCCCCTACACGACTGTCAGAGACACTCCCCACCCCCTACACGCCTGTCAGAGACATTCCCCAACCCCCACATGACTGTCAGAGACACTCCCCACCCCCCTACACGACTGTCAGTAAGACAATACCCACCACCCCACACAACAGTCAGAGAGACACTCCCCACACCCTACACGACTGTCAGAGACACTCCCCACACCCTACACGGCTGTCAGAGACATTCCCCAACCCCCTACGCGACTGTCAGGGAGACACTCCCCACACCCTACACGACTGTCAGAGAGACTCCCCACCCCCTACATGACTGTCAGAGACACTCCCCAACCTCTACACGACTGTCAGAGACACTCCCCACCCTTTACACGACTGTCAGAGACACTCCCCACCCCCTACATGACTGTCAGAGACACTCCCCAACCTCTACACGACTGTCAGAGACACTCCCCACCCCCCTACACGACTGTCAGAGAGACACACCACCTACACGACTGTCAGAGAGACACTCCCCACCCCCTACACGACTGTCAGAGACACTCCCCACCGTCTACACGACTGTCAGACAGACAATCCCCACCCACTACACGACTGTCAGTGACACTCCCCACACCCTAAACGACTGTCAGAGAGACACACCCCACCCCCTACACGACTGTCAGAGACACTCCACACCCCACACACGACTGTCAGAGAGACAATCCCAACCCCCACACGACTGTCAGTGAGACACTCCCCACCCCCTACACGACTGTCAGAGAGACACTCCCCACCCCCTACACGACTGTCAGAGAGACACTCCCACCCCCTACACGACTGTCTGACACTCCCCACCCCCTACACGACTGTCAGAGAGACACTCCCCACCCCTACACGACTGTCAGAGAGACACTCCCCACCCCCTACACGACTGTCAGAGACACTCCCCACACCCTACACGACTGTCAGAGAGACACTCCCCACCCCCTACACGCCTGTCAGAGACATTCCCCACCCCCTACACAACTGTAAGAGACATTCCCCAACCCCCACATGACTGTCAGAGACACTCCCCACCCCCTACACGACTGTCAGTAAGACAATACCCACCACCCCACACAACAGTCAGAGAGACACCCCACCTACACGACTGTCAGAGACACTCCCCACACCCTACACGGCTGTCAGAGACATTCCCCAACCCCCTACGCGACTGTCAGGGAGACACTCCCCACACCCTACACGACTGTCAGAGACATTCCCCACCCCCAACACGCTGTCAGAGACACTCCCCACCCCCCTACACGACTGTCTGAGAGACACCCCACCCTCTACACGACTGTCTGAGAGACACTCCCCACCCCCCTACACGACTGTCAGAGACACTCGCCACCCCATTACACGACGGTCAGAGACACTCCCCACCCCCCACACGACTGTCAGAGAGACACTCCCCACCCCCTACACGACTGTCAGAGACACGCCCCACCCACTACATGACTGTCAGAGACATTCCCCACCCCCTACACGACTGTCAGAGACACTCCCCACACCCTACACAACAGTCAGAGAGACACCTCACCCCACACGACTCAGAGACACTCCCCACCCCCTACACGACTGACAGAGAGACACTCCCCACCCCCTACATGACTGTCAGTAAGACAATACCCACCACTCTACACAACTGTCAGAGAGACACCCCACCCCCTACACGACTGTCAGAGAAACTCCCCACCCCCCTACACGACTGTCAGAGAAACTCCCCACCCCCCTACACGACTGTCAGAGAGACAATCCCCAACCCCCACACGACTGTCAGTGAGACACTCACACCCCTACACGACTGTCAGAGAGACACTCCACACCCCTACACGACTGTCAGAGACACTCCCCACCCCCTACACGGCTGTCAGAGACACTCCCCACCCCCCTACACGACTGTCAGAGAGACACTCCCCACACCCTACACGACTGTCAGAGAGACACCCCACCCCCTACACGACTGTCAGAGAGACACTCCCCACACCCTACACGACTGTCAGAGACATTCCCCACCCCCTACACAACAGTCAGAGACATTCCCAACCCCTACACAACTGTCAGAGACACTCCCCACACCCTACACGACTGTCAGAGACATTCCCCACCCCCTACACAACTGTCAGAGACACTCCCCACACCCTACACGACTGTCTGAGAGACTCCCCACACCCTACACGACTGTCAGAGAGACACTCCCCACCCCCTACACGACTGTCAGAGACACTCCCCACCCCCCTACACGACTGTCAGAGAGACACTCCCCACCCCCTACACGACTGTCAGAGACACTCCCCACCCCCCTACACGACTGTCAGAGAGACACTCCCAACCCCCTACACGACTGTCAGAGAGACACTCCCCAACCCCCTACACGACTGTCCGAGACACTCCCCACCCCTCTACATGACTGTCAGAGACACTCCCCACCCCCTACACGACTGTCCGAGAGACACTCCCCACCCCCCACACGACTGTCAGAGAAACTCCCCACCCCCCTACACGACTGTCAGAGAGACAATCCCCAACCCCCACACGACTGTCAGTGAGACACTCCACACCCCTACACGACTGTCAGAGAGACACTCCACACCCCCTACACGACTGGCAGAGACACTCCCCACCCCTACACGGCTGTCAAAGACACTCCCCACACCCTACACGACTGTCAGAGAGACACTCCCCACCCCCTACACGACTGTCAGAGACATTCCCCACAAACTACACGACTGTCAGAGACACTCCCCACCCCCCTACACGACTGTCAGAGAGACACCCCACCCCCTACACGACTGTCAGAGAGACACTCCCCACACCCTACACGACTGTCAGAGAGACACTCCCCAACCCCCTACACGACTGTCAGTGACACTCCCCACCCCCTACACGACTGTCAGAGAGACACTCCCCAACCCCCTACACGACTGTCCGAGACACTCCCCACCCCTCTACACGACTGTCAGAGACACTCCCCACCCCCCACACGACTGTCAGAGAGACACACCACCTACACGACTGTCTGAGACACTCCCCACCCCCCTACACGACTGTCAGAGACACTCCCACTCCCCACACGACTGTCAGAGAGACTCCCCACACCCTACACGGCTGTCAGAGAGACACTCCCCACCCCCACACGACTCAGAGACACTCCCCACACCCTTACACGACTGTCAGAGAGACACTCCCCACCCCCTACACGACTGTCAGAGACACTCCCCACCCCCCTACACGACTGTCAGAGAGACAATCCCCAACCCCCACACGACTGTCAGTGAGACACTCCCCACCCCCTACACGACTGTCAGAGACACTCCCCACACCCTACACGACTGTCAGAGAGACTCCCCACACCCTACACGACTGTCAGAGACACTCCACTCCCTCTACACGACTGTCAGAGACACTCCCCACCCCCCTACACGACTGTCAGAGAGACACACCCCACCCCCTACACGACTGTCAGAGACATTCCCCACCCCCTACACAACTGTCAGAGACACTCCCCACACCCTACACGACTGTCTGAGAGACTCCCCACCCCCTACACGACTGTCAGAGAGACACTCCCCACCCCCTACACGACTGTCAGAGACACTCCCCACACCCTACACGACTGTCAGAGACATTCCCCACCCCCTACACAACTGTCAGAGACACTCCCCACACCCTACACGACTGTCTGAGAGACTCCCCACACCCTACACGACTGTCAGAGAGACACTCCCCACCCCCTACACGACTGTCAGAGACACTCCCCACCCCCCTACACGACTGTCAGAGAGACACTCCCCACCCCCTACACGACTGTCAGAGACACTCCCCACCCCCCTACACGACTGTCAGAGAGACACTCCCCAACCCCCTACACGACTGTCAGTGACACTCCCCACCCCCTACACGACTGTCAGAGAGACACTCCCCAACCCCCTACACGACTGTCCGAGACACTCCCCACCCCTCTACACGACTGTCAGAGACACTCCCCACCCCCCACACGACTGTCAGAGAAACTCCCCACCCCCCTACACGACTGTCAGAGAGACAATCCCCAACCCCCACACGACTGTCAGTGAGACACTCCACACCCCCTACACGACTGTCAGAGAGACACTCCACACCCCCTACACGACTGTCAGAGACACTCCCCACCCCCTACACGGCTGTCAAAGACACTCCCCACACCCTACACGACTGTCAGAGAGACACTCCCCACCCCCTACACGCCTGTCAGAGACATTCCCCACAAACTACACGACTGTCAGAGACACTCCCCACCCCCCTACACGACTGTCAGAGAGACACCCCACCCCCTACACGACTGTCAGAGAGACACTCCCCACACCCTATACGACTGTCAGAGAGACACTCCCCAACCCCCTACACGACTGTCAGAGACACTCCCCACCCCCCTACACGACTGTCAGAGAGACACTCCCCACCCCCTACACGACTGTCAGAGACACTCCCCACCCCCCTACACGACTGTCAGAGAGACACTCCCCAACCCCCTACACGACTGTCAGTGACACTCCCCACCCCCTACACGACTGTCAGAGAGACACTCCCCAACCCCCTACACGACTGTCCGAGACACTCCCCACCCCTCTACACGACTGTCAGAGACACTCCCCACCCCCCACACGACTGTCAGAGAGACACACCACCTACACGACTGTCTGAGACACTCCCCACCCCCCTACACGACTGTCAGAGACACTCCCCACTCCCCACACGACTGTCAGAGAGACTCCCCACACCCTACACGGCTGTCAGAGAGACACTCCCCACCCCCACACGACTCAGAGACACTCCCCACACCCTACACGACTGTCAGAGAGACACTCCCCACCCCCTACACGACTGTCAGAGACACTCCCCACCCCCCTACACGACTGTCAGAGAGACAATCCCCAACCCCCACACGACTGTCAGTGAGACACTCCCCACCCCCTACACGACTGTCAGAGACACTCCCCACACCCTACACGACTGTCAGAGAGACTCCCCACACCCTACACGACTGTCAGAGACACTCCACTCCCTCTACACGACTGTCAGAGACACTCCCCACCCCCCTACACGACTGTCAGAGAGACACACCCCACCCCCTACACGACTGTCAGAGACATTCCCCACAAACTACACGACTGTCAGAGACACTCCCCACCCCCCTACACGACTGTCAGAGAGACACCCCACCCCCTACACGACTGTCAGAGAGACACTCCCCACACCCTACACGACTGTCAGAGAGACACTCCCCAACCCCCTACACGACTGTCAGAGACACTCCCCACCCCCCTACACGACTGTCAGAGAGACACTCCCCACCCCCTACACGACTGTCAGAGACACTCCCCACCCCCCTACACGACTGTCAGAGAGACACTCCCCAACCCCCTACACGACTGTCAGTGACACTCCCCACCCCCTACACGACTGTCAGAGAGAAACTCCCCAACCCCCTACACGACTGTCCGAGACACTCCCCACCCCTCTACACGACTGTCAGAGACACTCCCCACCCCCCACACGACTGTCAGAGAGACACACCACCTACACGACTGTCTGAGACACTCCCCACCCCCCTACACGACTGTCAGAGACACTCCCCACTCCCCACACGACTGTCAGAGAGACTCCCCACACCCTACACGGCTGTCAGAGAGACACTCCCCACCCCCACACGACTCAGAGACACTCCCCACACCCTACACGACTGTCAGAGAGACACTCCCCACCCCCTACACGACTGTCAGAGACACTCCCCACCCCCCTACACGACTGTCAGAGAGACAATCCCCAACCCCCACACGACTGTCAGTGAGACACTCCCCACCCCCTACACGACTGTCAGAGACACTCCCCACACCCTACACGACTGTCAGAGACACTCCCCACCCCCTACAAGACTGTCCGAGACAATCCCCACCCACTACACGACTGTCAGTGAGACACTCCCCACCCCCTACACGACTGTCAGAGACACTCCCCACACCCTACACGACTGTCAGAGAGACTCCCCACACCCTACACGACTGTCAGAGACACTCCACTCCCTCTACACGACTGTCAGAGACACTCCCCACCCCCCTACACGACTGTCAGAGAGACACACCCCACCCCCTACACGACTGTCAGAGACATTCCCCACCCCCTACACGACTGTCAGAGAGACACTCCCCACCCCCTACACACTCCCCACCCCCTAAACGACTGTCAGAGAGACACTCCCCACCCCCTACACGACTGTCAGAGACATTCCCCACCCCCTACACAACTGTCAGAGACACTCCACACCCCACACACAACTGTCAGAGAGACACTCCCCACCCCCTACACACTCCACACCCCCTAAACGACTGTCAGAGAGACACTCCCCACCCCCTACACGACTGTCAGAGACACTCCCCACCCCCCTACACGACTGTCAGAGAGACACACCACCTACACGACTGTCAGAGAGACACTCCCCACCCCCTACACGACTGTCAGAGACACTCCCCACCATCTACACGACTGTCAGACAGACAATCCCCACCCACTACACGACTGTCAGTGACACTCCCCACACCCTAAACGACTGTCAGAGAGACACACCCCACCCCCTACACGACTGTCAGAGACATTTCCCACCCCCTACACGACTGTCAGAGACACTCCCCACCCCCCTACACACTCCCCACCCCCTAAACGACTGTCAGAGAGACACTCCCCACCCCATTACACGACGGTCAGAGACACTCCCCACCCCCTACACACTCCCCACCCCCTAAACGACTGTCAGAGAGACACTCCCCACCCCCTACATGACTGTCAGAGACACTCCCCACACCCTACACAACAGTCAGAGAGACACCTCACCCCACACGACTCAGAGACACTCCCCACCCCCTACACGACTGACAGAGAGACACTCCCCACCCCCTACACGACTGTCAGAGACACTCCCCACACCCTACACGACTGTCAGAGACACTGCCCACCCCTACACGACTGTCTGAGAGACACTCCCCACCCCCTACACGACTGTCAGAGACAGTCCCCACCCCCTACACGACTGTCAGAGAAACTCCCCACCCCCCTACACGACTGTCAGAGAGAATCCCCACACCCTACACGACTGTCAGAGACACTCCCCACCCTTTACACGACTGTCAGAGACACTCCCCACCCCCCTACACGACTGTCAGAGAGACTCCCCACACCCTACACGACTGTCTGAGACACTCCCCACCCCCTACACGACTGTCAGAGACATTCCCCAACCCCCACATGACTGTCAGAGAGACTCCCCACCCCCTACATGACTGTCAGAGACACTCCCCACTCCCTACACGACTGTCAGAGACACTCCCCACCCCCCCTACACGACTGTCAGAGACACTCCCCACCCCCCTACACGACTGTCAGAGACACTCCCCACCCCCCTACACGACTGTCAGAGACACTCCCCACCCCCCTACACGACTGTCAGAGAGACTCCCCACCCCCTACATGACTGTCAGAGACACTCCCCAACCTCTACACGACTGTCAGAGACACTCCCCACCCCCCTATACGACTGTCAGAGACACTCCCCACCCCCCTACAGGACTGTCAGAGAGACACACCACCTACACGACTGTCAGAGAGACACTCCCCACCCCCTACACGACTGTCAGAGACACTCCCCACCGTCTACACGACTGTCAGACAGACAATCCCCACCCACTACACGACTGTCAGTGACACTCCCCACACCCTAAACGACTGTCAGAGAGACACACCCCACCCCCTACACGACAGTCAGAGACATTCCCCACCCCCCTACACGACTGTCAGAGAGACACACCCCACCCCCTACACGACTGTCAGAGACACTCCACACCCCACACACGACTGTCAGAGAGACAATCCCCAACCCCCACACGACTGTCAGTGAGACACTCCCCACCCCCTACACGACTGTCAGAGACACTCCCCACACCCTACACGACTGTCAGAGAAACACTCCCCACCCCCTACACGCCTGTCAGAGACATTCCCCACCCCCTACACAACTGTAAGAGACATTCCCCAACCCCCACATGACTGTCAGAGACACTCCCCACCCCCCTACACGACTGTCAGTAAGACAATACCCACCACCCCACACAACAGTCAGAGAGACACCCCACCTACACGACTGTCAGAGACACTCCCCACACCCTACACGGCTGTCAGAGACATTCCCCAACCCCCTACGCGACTGTCAGGGAGACACTCCCCACACCCTACACGACTGTCAGAGACATTCCCCACCCCCTACACGACTGTCAGAGACATTCCCCACCCCCAACACGGCTGTCAGAGACACTCCCCACCCCCTACATGACTGTCAGAGAGACACTCCCCACCCCCCTACACGACTGTCTGAGAGACACCCCACCCTCTACACGACAGTCAGAGACATTCCCCACCCCCCTACACGACTGTCAGAGAGACACACCCCACCCCCTACACGACTGTCAGAGACACTCCACACCCCACACACGACTGTCAGAGAGACAATCCCCAACCCCCACACGACTGTCAGTGAGACACTCCCCACCCCCTACACGACTGTCAGAGACACTCCCCACACCCTACACGACTGTCAGAGAAACACTCCCCACCCCCTACACGCCTGTCAGAGACATTCCCCACCCCCTACACAACTGTAAGAGACATTCCCCAACCCCCACATGACTGTCAGAGACACTCCCCACCCCCCTACACGACTGTCAGTAAGACAATACCCACCACCCCACACAACAGTCAGAGAGACACCCCACCTACACGACTGTCAGAGACACTCCCCACACCCTACACGGCTGTCAGAGACATTCCCCAACCCCCTACGCGACTGTCAGGGAGACACTCCCCACACCCTACACGACTGTCAGAGACATTCCCCACCCCCAACACGGCTGTCAGAGACACTCCCCACCCCCTACATGACTGTCAGAGAGACACTCCCCACCCCCCTACACGACTGTCTGAGAGACACCCCACCCTCTACACGACTGTCTGAGAGACACTCCCCACCCCCCTACACGACTGTCAGAGACACTCGCCACCCCATTACACGACGGTCAGAGACACTCCCCACCCCCCACACGACTGTCAGAGAGACACTCCCCACCCCCTACACGACTGTCAGAGACACGCCCCACCCACTACATGACTGTCAGAGACATTCCCCACCCCCTACACGACTGTCAGAGACACTCCCCACACCCTACACAACAGTCAGAGAGACACCTCACCCCACACGACTCAGAGACACTCCACACCCCCTACACAACTGTCAGAGACACTCCCCACCCCCTACACGACTGTCAGTAAGACAATACCCACCACTCTACACAACTGTCAGACAGACACCCCACCCCCTACACGACTGTCAGAGAAACTCCCCACCCCCCTACACGACTGTCAGAGAAACTCCCCACCCCCCTACACGACTGTCAGAGAGACAATCCCCAACCCCTACACGACTGTCAGTGAGACACTCCACACCCCCTACACGACTGTCAGAGAGACACTGCACACCCCCTACACGACTGTCAGAGACACTCCCCACCCCCTACACGGCTGTCAGAGACACTCCCCACCCCCCTACACGACTGTCAGAGAGACACTCCCCACCCTACACGACTGTCAGAGAGACACCCCACCCCCTACACGACTGTCAGAGAGACACTCCCCACACCCTACACGACTGTCAGAGACATTCCCCACCCCCTACACAACTGTCAGAGACATTCCCCAACCCCCTACACAACTGTCAGAGACACTCCCCACACCCTACACGACTGTCAGAGACATTCCCCACCCCCTACACAACTGTCAGAGACACTCCCCACACCCTACACGACTGTCTGAGAGACTCCCCACCCCCTACACGACTGTCAGAGAGACACTCCCCACCCCCTACACGACTGTCAGAGACACTCCCCACACCCTACACGACTGTCAGAGACATTCCCCACCCCCTACACAACTGTCAGAGACACTCCCCACACCCTACACGACTGTCTGAGAGACTCCCCACACCCTACACGACTGTCAGAGAGACACTCCCCACCCCCTACACGATGTCAGAGACACTCCCCACCCCCCTACACGACTGTCAGAGAGACACTCCCCACCCCCTACACGACTGTCAGAGACACTCCCCACCCCCCTACACGACTGTCAGAGAGACACTCCCCAACCCCCTACACGACTGTCAGTGACACTCCCCACCCCCTACACGACTGTCAGAGAGACACTCCCCAACCCCCTACACGACTGTCCGAGACACTCCCCACCCCTCTACACGACTGTCAGAGACACTCCCCACCCCCCACACGACTGTCAGAGAAACTCCCCACCCCCCTACACGACTGTCAGAGAGACAATCCCCAACCCCCACACGACTGTCAGTGAGACACTCCACACCCCCTACACGACTGTCAGAGAGACACTCCACACCCCCTACACGACTGTCAGAGACACTCCCCACCCCCTACACGGCTGTCAAAGACACTCCCCACACCCTACACGACTGTCAGAGAGACACTCCCCACCCCCTACACGACTGTCAGAGACATTCCCCACAAACTACACGACTGTCAGAGACACTCCCCACACCCCTACACGACTGTCAGAGAGACACCCCACCCCCTACACGACTGTCAGAGAGACACTCCCCACACCCTACACGACTGTCAGAGAGACACTCCCCAACCCCCTACACGACTGTCAGAGACACTCCCCACCCCCCTACACGACTGTCAGAGAGACACTCCCCAACCCCCTACACGACTGTCCGAGACACTCCCCACCCCCTCTACACGACTGTCAGAGACACTCCCCACCCCCCACACGACTGTCAGAGAGACACACCACCTACACGACTGTCTGAGACACTCCCCACCCCCCTACACGACTGTCAGAGACACTCCCCACTCCCCACACGACTGTCAGAGAGACTCCCCACACCCTACACGGCTGTCAGAGAGACACTCCCCACCCCCACACGACTCAGAGACACTCCCCACACCCTACACGACTGTCAGAGAGACACTCTCCACCCCCTACACGACTGTCAGAGACACTCCCCACCCCCCTACACGACTGTCAGAGAGACAATCCCCAACCCCCACACGACTGTCAGTGAGACACTCCCCACCCCCTACACGACTGTCAGAGACACTCCCCACACCCTACACGACTGTCAGAGAGACTCCCCACACCCTACACGACAGTCAGAGAGACTCCCCACACCCTACACGACTGTCAGAGACACTCCACTCCCTCTACACGACTGTCAGAGACACTCCACTCCCTCTACACGACTGTCAGAGACACTCCCCACCCCCCTACACGACTGTCAGAGAGACACACCCCACCCCCTACACGACTGTCTGAGAGACTCCCCACCCCCTACACGACTGTCAGAGAGACACTCCCCACCCCCTACACGACTGTCAGAGACACTCCCCACACCCTACACGACTGTCAGAGACATTCCCCACCCCCTACACAACTGTCAGAGACACTCCCCACACCCTACACGACTGTCTGAGAGACTCCCCACACCCTACACGACTGTCAGAGAGACACTCCCCACCCCCTACACGACTGTCAGAGACACTCCCCACCCCCCTACACGACTGTCAGAGAGACACTCCCCACCCCCTACACGACTGTCAGAGACACTCCCCACCCCCCTACACGACTGTCAGAGAGACACTCCCCAACCCCCTACACGACTGTCAGTGACACTCCCCACCCCCTACACGACTGTCAGAGAGACACTCCCCAACCCCCTACACGACTGTCCGAGACACTCCCCACCCCTCTACACGACTGTCAGAGACACTCCCCACCCCCCACACGACTGTCAGAGAAACTCCCCACCCCCCTACACGACTGTCAGAGAGACAATCCCCAACCCCCACACGACTGTCAGTGAGACACTCCACACCCCCTACACGACTGTCAGAGAGACACTCCACACCCCCTACACGACTGTCAGAGACACTCCACACCCCCTACACGGCTGTCAAAGACACTCCCCACACCCTACACGACTGTCAGAGAGACACTCCCCACCCCCTACACGACTGTCAGAGACATTCCCCACAAACTACACGACTGTCAGAGACACTCCCCACCCCCCTACACGACTGTCAGAGAGACACCCCACCCCCTACACGACTGTCAGAGAGACACTCCCCACACCCTACACGACTGTCAGAGAGACACTCCCCAACCCCCTACACGACTGTCAGAGACACTCCCCACCCCCCTACACGACTGTCAGAGAGACACTCCCCACCCCCTACACGACTGTCAGAGACACTCCCCACCCCCCTACACGACTGTCAGAGAGACACTCCCCAACCCCCTACACGACTGTCAGTGACACTCCCCACCCCCTACACGACTGTCAGAGAGACACTCCCCAACCCCCTACACGACTGTCCGAGACACTCCCCACCCCTCTACACGACTGTCAGAGACACTCCCCACCCCCCACACGACTGTCAGAGAGACACACCACCTACACGACTGTCTGAGACACTCCCCACCCCCCTACACGACTGTCAGAGACACTCCCCACTCCCCACACGACTGTCAGAGAGACTCCCCACACCCTACACGGCTGTCAGAGAGACACTCCCCACCCCCACACGACTCAGAGACACTCCCCACACCCTACACGACTGTCAGAGAGACACTCCCCACCCCCTACACGACTGTCAGAGACACTCCCCACCCCCCTACACGACTGTCAGAGAGACAATCCCAAACCCCCACACGACTGTCAGTGAGACACTCCCCACCCCCTACACGACTGTCAGAGACACTCCCCACACCCTACACGACTGTCAGAGAGACTCCCCACACCCTACACGACTGTCAGAGACACTCCACTCCCTCTACACGACTGTCAGAGACACTCCCCACCCCCCTACACGACTGTCAGAGAGACACACCCCACCCCCTACACGACTGTCAGAGACATTCCCCGTCCCCTACACGACTGTCAGAGAGACACTCCCCACCCCCTACACACTCCCCACCCCCTAAACGACTGTCAGAGAGACACTCCCCACCCCCTACACGACTGTCAGAGACATTCCCCACCCCCTACACAACTGTCAGAGACACTCCACACCCCACACACAACTGTCAGAGAGACACTCCCCACCCCCTACACACTCCCCACCCCCTAAACGACTGTCAGAGAGACACTCCCCACCCCCTACACGACTGTCAGAGACACTCCCCACCCCCCTACACGACTGTCAGAGAGACACACCACCTACACGACTGTCAGAGAGACACTCCCCACCCCCTACACGACTGTCAGAGACACTCCCCACCATCTACACGACTGTCAGACAGACAATCCCCACCCACTACACGACTGTCAGTGACACTCCCCACACCCTAAACGACTGTCAGAGAGACACACCCCACCCCCTACACGACTGTCAGAGACATTTCCCACCCCCTACACGACTGTCAGAGACACTCCCCACCCCCCTACACACTCCCCACCCCCTAAACGACTGTCAGAGAAACACTCCCCACCCCCTACATGACTGTCAGAGACACTCCCCACACCCTACACAACAGTCAGAGAGACACCTCACCCCACACGACTCAGAGACACTCCCCACCCCCTACACGACTGACAGAGAGACACTCCCCACCCCCTACACGACTGTCAGTGACACTCCCCACCCCCTACACAACTGTCAGTAAGACAATACCCACCACTCTACACAACTGTCAGAGACACTCCCCACCCCCTACACGACTGTCAGTAAGACAATACCCACCACCCTATACGACTGTCAGAGACACTCCCCACCCCCTACACAACTGTCAGAGACACTCCCCACCCCCTACACGACTGTCAGAGACACTCCCCACCCCTACACGACTGTCTGAGAGACACTCCCCACCCCCTACACGACTGTCAGAGACAGTCCCCACCCCCTACACGACTGTCAGAGAGACACTCCCCACCCCCTACACGACTGTCAGAGAAACTCCCCACCCCCCTACACGACTGTCAGAGAGACACTCCCCACCCCCCTACACGACTGTCAGAGACAGTCCCCACCCCCTACACGACTGTCAGAGAGACACTCCCCACCCCCTACACGACTGTCAGAGAAACTCCCCACCCTTACACGACTGTCTGAGAGACACTCCCCACCCCCTACACGACTGTCAGAGACAGTCCCCACCCCCTACACGACTGTCAGAGAGACACTCCCCACCCCCTACACGACTGTCAGAGAAACTCCCCACCCCCTACACGACTGTCAGAGAAACTCCCCACCCCCCTACACGACTGTCAGAGAGACAATCCCCAACCCCCACACGACTGTCAGTGAGACACTCCACACCCCCTACACGACTGTCAGAGAGACACTCCCCACCCTCTACACGACTGTCAGAGAGACACCCCACCCCCTACACGACTGTCTGAGAGACACTCCCCACCCTCTACACGACTGTCAGAGACACTCCCCACCCCCTACACGGCTGTCAGAGACACTCCCCACCCCCCTACACAACTGTCTGAGAGACAATCCCCAACCCCCACATGACTGTCAGAGACACTCCCCACCCCCCTACACGACTGTCAGAGAGACACTCCCCACACCCTACACGACTGTCAGAGAGACACCCCACCCCCTACACGACTGTCAGAGAGACACTCCCCACACCCTACACGACTGTCAGAGACATTCCCCACCCCCTACACAACTGTCAGACATTCCCCAACCCCTACACAACTGTCAGAGAGACACTCCCCACACCCTACACGACTGTCAGAGACATTCCCCACCCCCTACACAACTGTCAGACATTCCCCAACCCCTACACAACTGTCAGAGACACTCCCCACAACATACACGACTGTCAGAGACATTCCCCACCCCCTACACAACTGTCAGAGACATTCCCCACTCCCCACACGACTGTCAGAGAGACTCCCCACACCCTACACGGCTGTCAGAGACACTCCCCACCCCCTACACGACTGTCAGAGAGACACTCCCCACCCCCTACACGACTGTCATAGAGACACTCCCCACCCCCCTACACGACTGTCAGAGAGACACTCCGCACCCCCTACACGACTGTCAGAGAGACACTCCCCACCCCCCTACACGACTGTCCGAGACACTCCCCAACCCCTACACGACTGTCAGAGAGAGACTCCCCAACCCCCTACACGACTGTCAGAGACACTCCCCACCCCCTACACGACTGTCTGAAACACTCCCCACACCCTACACGACTGTCAGAGACACTCCCCACCCTCTACATTACTGTCAGAGAGACTCCCCACCCCCTACATGACTGTCAGAGACACTCCCCATCCTCTACACGACTGTCAGAGACACTCCCCACCCCCCTACACGACTGTCAGAGAGACACACCACCTACACGACTGTCAGAGAGACACTCCCCACCCCCTACACGACTGTCAGAGACACTCCCCACCTTCTACACGACTGTCAGACAGATAATCCCAACCCACTACACGACTGTCAGTGACACTCCCCACACCCTAAACGACTGTCAGAGAGACACACCCCACCCCCTACACGACTGTCAGAGACATTCCCCACCCCCTACACGACTGTCAGAGACACTCCACACCCCACACACGACTGTCAGAGAGACACTCCCCACCCCCTACACACTCCCCACCCCCTAAACGACTGTCAGAGACACTCCCCACCCCATTACACGACGGTCAGAGACACTCCCCAACCCCCACACGACTGTCAGAGAGACACTCCCCACCCCCTACACGACTGTCAGAGACACTCCCCACCCCCCTACACGACTGTCAGAGAGACACTCCCCAACCCCCTACACGACTGTCCGAGACACTCCCCACCCCTCTACACGACTGTCAGAGACACTCCCCACCCCCCACACGACTGTCAGAGACACTCCCCACCCCCTACACGACTGTCAGAGAGACACTCCCCAACCCCCTACACGACTGTCAGAGACACTCCCCACCCCCTACACGACTGTCAGAGAGACACTCCCCAACCCCCTACACGACTGTCCGAGACACTCCCCACCCCTCTACACGACTGTCAGAGACACTCCCCACCCCCCACACGACTGTCAGAGAGACACACCACCTACACGACTGTCTGAGACACTCCCCACCCCCCTACACGACTGTCAGAGACACTCCCCACTCCCCACACGACTGTCAGAGAGACTCCCCACACCCTACACGACTGTCAGAGAGACACTCCCCACCCCCTACACGACTGTCAGAGACACTCCCCACCCCCCTACACGACTGTCAGAGAGACAATCCCCAACCCCCACACGACTGTCAGTGAGACACTCCCCACCCCCTACACGACTGTCAGAGACACTCCCCACACCCTACACGACTGTCAGAGAGACTCCCCACACCCTACACGACTGTCAGAGACACTCCACTCCCTCTACACGACTGTCAGAGACACTCCCCACCCCCCTACACGACTGTCAGAGAGACACACCCCACCCCCTACACGACTGTCAGAGACATTCCCCACCCCCTACACGACTGTCAGAGAGACACTCCCCACCCCCTACACACTCCCCACCCCCCAAACGACTGTCAGAGAGACACTCCCCACCCCCTACACGACTGTCAGAGACATTCCCCACCCCCTACACAACTGTCAGAGACACTCCACACCCCACACACAACTGTCAGAGAGACACTCCCCACCCCCTACACACTCCCCACCCCCTAAAACGACTGTCAGAGAGACACTCCCCACCCCCTACACGACTGTCAGAGACACTCCCCACCCCCCTACACGACTGTCAGAGAGACACACCACCTACACGACTGTCAGAGACACTCCCCACCATCTACACGACTGTCAGACAGACAATCCCCACCCACTACACGACTGTCAGTGACACTCCCCACACCCTAAACGACTGTCAGAGAGACACACCCCACCCCCTACACGACTGTCAGAGACACTCCCCACCCCCTACACGACTGTCAGAGAGACACTCCCCACCCCCCTACACGACTGTCAGAGAGACACTCCGCGCCCCCTACACGACTGTCAGAGAGACACTCCCCACCCCCCTACACGACTGTCCGAGACACTCCCCAACCCCTACACAACTGTCAGAGAGACACTCCCCAACCCCCTACACGACTGTCAGAGACACTCCCCACCCCCTACACGACTGTCTGAGACACTCCCCACACCCTACACGACTGTCAGAGACACTCCCCCACCCTCTACATGACTGTCAGAGAGACTCCCCACCCCCTACATGACTGTCAGAGACACTCCCCATCCTCTACACGACTGTCAGAGACACTCCCCACCCCCCTACACGACTGTCAGAGAGACACACCCCCTACACGACTGTCAGAGAGACACTCCCCACCCCCTACACGACTGTCAGAGAAACTCCCCACCCCCCTACACGACTGTCAGAGAGACACTCCCCACCCCCTACACGACTGTCAGAGAAACTCCCCACCCCCCTACACGACTGTCAGAGAGACAATCCCCAACCCCCACACGACTGTCAGTGAGACACTCCACACCCCCTACACGACTGTCAGAGAGACACTCCACACCCCCTACACGACTGTCTGAGAGACACTCCCCACCCTCTACACGACTGTCAGAGACACTCCCCACCCCCTACACGGCTGTCAGAGACACTCCCCACCCCCCTACACAACTGTCTGAGAGACTATCCCCAACCCCCACATGACTGTCAGAGACACTCCCCACCCCCCTACACGACTGTCAGAGAGACACTCCCCACACCCTACACGACTGTCAGAGAGACATTCCCCACCCCCTACACGACTGTCAGAGAGACACTCCCCACCCCCTACACGACTGTCAGAGAGACAGTCCCCACACCCTACACGACTGTCAGAGACATTCCCCACCCCCTACACAACTGTCAGACATTCCCCAACCCCTACACAACTGTCAGAGACACTCCCCACAACATACACGACTGTCAGAGACATTCCCCACCCCCTACACAACTGTCAGAGACACTCCCCACACCCTACACGACTGTCAGAGACATTCCCCACCCCCTACACAACTGTCAGAGACATTCCCCAACCCCCACATGACTGTCAGAGACACTCCCCACCCCCCTACAAGACTGTCAGAGACACTCCCCAGCCCGCCTACACGACTGTCAGTAAGACAATACCCACCACCCTACACAACAGTCAGAGACACTCCCCACTCCCCACACGACTGTCAGAGAGACTCCCCACACCCTACACGGCTGTCAGAGACACTCCCCACCCCCTACACGACTGTCAGAGAGACACTCCCCACCCCCCTACACGACTGTCAGAGAGACACTCCGCACCCCCTACACGACTGTCAGAGAGACACTCCCCACCCCCCTACACGACTGTCCGAGACACTCCCCAACCCCTACACGACTGTCAGAGAGACACTCCCCAACCCCCTACACGACTGTCAGAGACACTCCCCACCCCCTACACGACTGTCTGAGACACTCCCCACACCCTACACGACTGTCAGAGACACTCCCCACTCTCTACATGACTGTCAGAGAGACTCCCCACCCCCTACATGACTGTCAGAGACACTCCCCATCCTCTACACGACTGTCAGAGACACTCCCCACCCCCCTACACGACTGTCAGAGAGACACACCACCTACACGACTGTCAGAGAGACACTCCCCACCCCCTACACGACTGTCAGAGACACTCCCCACCGTCTACACGACTGTCAGACAGATAATCCCCACCCACTACACGACTGTCAGTGACACTCCCCACACCCTAAACGACTGTCAGAGAGACACACCCCACCCCCTACACGACAGTCAGAGACATTCCCCACCCCCTACACGACTGTCAGAGACACTCCCCACCCCATTACACGACGGTCAGAGACACTCCCCAACCCCCACACGACTGTCAGAGAGACACTCCCCACCCCCTACACACTCCCCACCCCCTAAACGACTGTCAGAGAGACACTCCCCACCCCCTTCACGACTGTCAGAGACACTCCCCACCCCCCTACACGACTGTCAGAGAGACACACCACCTACACGACTGTCAGAGACATTCCCCACCCCCTACACGACTGTCAGAGACACTCCACACCCCCCTACACGACTGTCAGAGACACTCCCCACCCCCCTACACGACTGTCAGAGAAACTCCCCACCCCCCTACACGACTGTCAGAGAGACAATCCCCAACCCCCACACGACTGTCAGTGAGACACTCCACACCCCCTACACGACTGTCAGAGAGACACTCCCCACCCTCTACACGACTGTCAGAGAGACACCCCACCCCCTACACGACTGTCTGAGAGACACTCCCCACCCTCTACACGACTGTCAGAGACACTCCCCACCCCCTACACGGCTGTCAGAGACACTCCCCACCCCCTACACAACTGTCTGAGAGACAATCCCCAACCCCCACATGACTGTCAGAGACACTCCCCACCCCCCTACACGACTGTCAGAGAGACACTCCCCACCCCCTACACAACTGTCAGAGACACTCCACACCCCACACACAACTGTCAGAGAGACACTCCCCACCCCCTACACACTCCCCACCCCCTATACGACTGTCAGAGAGACACTCCCCACCCCCTACACGACTGTCAGAGACACTCCCCACCCCCCTACACGACTGTCAGAGACACTCCACACCCCCCTACACGACTGTCAGAGACACTCCCCACCCCCCTACACGACTGTCAGAGAAACTCCCCACCCCCCTACACGACTGTCAGAGAGACAATCCCCAACCCCCACACGACTGTCAGTGAGACACTCCACACCCCTACACGACTGTCAGAGAGACACTCCCCACCCTCTACACGACTGTCAGAGAGACACCCCACCCCCTACACGACTGTCTGAGAGACACTCCCCACCCTCTACACGACTGTCAGAGACACTCCCCACCCCCTACACGGCTGTCAGAGACACTCCCCACCCCCTACACGACTGTTTGAGACACTCCCCACCCCCTACACGACTGTCAGAGAGACACCCCACCCCCTACACGACTGTCAGAGAGACACTCCCCACACCCTACACGACTGTCAGAGACATTCCCCACCCCCTACACAACTGTCAGACATTCCCCAACCCCTACACAACTGTCAGAGAGACACTCCCCACACCCTACACGACTGTCAGAGACATTCCCCACCCCCTACACAACTGTCAGACATTCCCCAACCCCTACACAACTGTCAGAGACACTCCCCACAACATACACGACTGTCAGAGACATTCCCCACCCCCTACACAACTGTCAGAGACATTCCCCACTCCCCACACGACTGTCAGAGAGACTCCCCACACCCTACACGGCTGTCAGAGACACTCCCCACCCCCTACACGACTGTCAGAGAGACACTCCCCACCCCCTACACGACTGTCATAGAGACACTCCCCACCCCCCTACACGACTGTCAGAGAGACACTCCGCACCCCCTACACGACTGTCAGAGAGACACTCCCCACCCCCCTACACGACTGTCCGAGACACTCCCCAACCCCTACACGACTGTCAGAGAGAGACTCCCCAACCCCCTACACGACTGTCAGAGACACTCCCCACCCCCTACACGACTGTCTGAAACACTCCCCACACCCTACACGACTGTCAGAGACACTCCCCACCCTCTACATTACTGTCAGAGAGACTCCCCACCCCCTACATGACTGTCAGAGACACTCCCCATCCTCTACACGACTGTCAGAGACACTCCCCACCCCCCTACACGACTGTCAGAGAGACACAGCACCTACACGACTGTCAGAGAGACACTCCCCACCCCCTACACGACTGTCAGAGACACTCCCCACCGTCTACACGACTGTCAGACAGATAATCCCAACCCACTACACGACTGTCAGTGACACTCCCCACACCCTAAACGACTGTCAGAGAGACACACCCCACCCCCTACACGACTGTCAGAGACATTCCCCACCCCCTACACGACTGTCAGAGACACTCCACACCCCACACACGACTGTCAGAGAGACACTCCCCACCCCCTACACACTCCCCACCCCCTAAACGACTGTCAGAGACACTCCCCACCCCATTACACGACGGTCAGAGACACTCCCCAACCCCCACACGACTGTCAGAGAGACACTCCCCACCCCCTACACGACTGTCAGAGACACTCCCCACCCCCCTACACGACTGTCAGAGAGACACTCCCCAACCCCCTACACGACTGTCCGAGACACTCCCCACCCCTCTACACGACTGTCAGAGACACTCCCCACCCCCCACACGACTGTCAGAGACACTCCCCACCCCCTACACGACTGTCAGAGAGACACTCCCCAACCCCCTACACGACTGTCAGAGACACTCCCCACCCCCTACACGACTGTCAGAGAGACACTCCCCAACCCCCTACACGACTGTCCGAGACACTCCCCACCCCTCTACACGACTGTCAGAGACACTCCCCACCCCCCACACGACTGTCAGAGAGACACACCACCTACACGACTGTCTGAGACACTCCCCACCCCCCTACACGACTGTCAGAGACACTCCCCACTCCCCACACGACTGTCAGAGAGACTCCCCACACCCTACACGACTGTCAGAGAGACACTCCCCACCCCCTACACGACTGTCAGAGACACTCCCCACCCCCCTACACGACTGTCAGAGAGACAATCCCCAACCCCCACACGACTGTCAGTGAGACACTCCCCACCCCCTACACGACTGTCAGAGACACTCCCCACACCCTACACGACTGTCAGAGAGACTCCCCACACCCTACACGACTGTCAGAGACACTCCACTCCCTCTACACGACTGTCAGAGACACTCCCCACCCCCCTACACGACTGTCAGAGAGACACACCCCACCCCCTACACGACTGTCAGAGACATTCCCCACCCCCTACACGACTGTCAGAGAGACACTCCCCACCCCCTACACACTCCCCACCCCCTAAACGACTGTCAGAGAGACACTCCCCACCCCCTACACGACTGTCAGAGACATTCCCCACCCCCTACACAACTGTCAGAGACACTCCACACCCCACACACAACTGTCAGAGAGACACTCCCCACCCCCTACACACTCCCCACCCCCTAAACGACTGTCAGAGAGACACTCCCCACCCCCTACACGACTGTCAGAGACACTCCCCACCCCCCTACACGACTGTCAGAGAGACACACCACCTACACGACTGTCAGAGACACTCCCCACCATCTACACGACTGTCAGACAGACAATCCCCACCCACTACACGACTGTCAGTGACACTCCCCACACCCTAAACGACTGTCAGAGAGACACACCCCACCCCCTACACGACTGTCAGAGACACTCCCCACCCCCTACACGACTGTCAGAGAGACACTCCCCACCCCCCTACACGACTGTCAGAGAGACACTCCGCACCCCCTACACGACTGTCAGAGAGACACTCCCCACCCCCCTACACGACTGTCCGAGACACTCCCCAACCCCTACACAACTGTCAGAGAGACACTCCCCAACCCCCTACACGACTGTCAGAGACACTCCCCACCCCCTACACGACTGTCTGAGACACTCCCCACACCCTACACGACTGTCAGAGACACTCCCCACCCTCTACATGACTGTCAGAGAGACTCCCCACCCCCTACATGACTGTCTGAGACACTCCCCACTCCCTACACGACGGTCAGAGACACTCCCCACCCCCTACACGACTGTCTGAGACACTCCCCACACCCTACACGACTGTCAGAGAGACTCCCCACCCCCTACATGACTGTCAGAGACACTCCCCATCCTCTACACGACTGTCAGAGACACTCCCCACCCCCCTACACGACTGTCAGAGAGACACACCCCCTACACGACTGTCAGAGAGACACTCCCCACCCCCTACACGACTGTCAGAGAAACTCCCCACCCCCCTACACGACTGTCAGAGAGACACTCCCCACCCCCTACACGACTGTCAGAGAAACTCCCCACCCCCCTACACGACTGTCAGAGAGACAATCCCCAACCCCCACACGACTGTCAGTGAGACACTCCACACCCCCTACACGACTGTCAGAGAGACACTCCACACCCCCTACACGACTGTCTGAGAGACACTCCCTACCCTCTACACGACTGTCAGAGACACTCCCCACCCCCTACACGGCTGTCAGAGACACTCCCCACCCCCCTACACAACTGTCTGAGAGACTATCCCCAACCCCCACATGACTGTCAGAGACACTCCCCACCCCCCTACACGACTGTCAGAGAGACACTCCCCACACCCTACACGACTGTCAGAGAGACATTCCCCACCCCCTACACGACTGTCAGAGAGACACTCCCCACCCCCTACACGACTGTCAGAGAGACAGTCCCCACACCCTACACGACTGTCAGAGACATTCCCCACCCCCTACACAACTGTCAGACATTCCCCAACCCCTACACAACTGTCAGAGACACTCCCCACAACATACACGACTGTCAGAGACATTCCCCACCCCCTACACAACTGTCAGAGACACTCCCCACACCCTACACGACTGTCAGAGACATTCCCCACCCCCTACACAACTGTCAGAGACATTCCCCAACCCCCACATGACTGTCAGAGACACTCCCCACCCCCCTACAAGACTGTCAGAGACACTCCCCAGCCCGCCTACACGACTGTCAGTAAGACAATACCCACCACCCTACACAACAGTCAGAGACACTCCCCACCCCACACACGACTGTCAGAGAGACACTCCCCACCCCCTACACACTCCCCACCCCCTAAACGACTGTCAGAGACACTCCCCACCCCATTACACGACGGTCAGAGACACTCCCCAACCCCCACACGACTGTCAGAGAGACACTCCCCACCCCCTACACGACTGTCAGAGACACTCCCCACCCCCCTACACGACTGTCAGAGAGACACTCCCCAACCCCCTACACGACTGTCCGAGACACTCCCCACCCCTCTACACGACTGTCAGAGACACTCCCCACCCCCCACACGACTGTCAGAGACACTCCCCACCCCCTACACGACTGTCAGAGAGACACTCCCCAACCCCCTACACGACTGTCAGAGACACTCCCCACCCCCTACACGACTGTCAGAGAGACACTCCCCAACCCCCTACACGACTGTCCGAGACACTCCCCACCCCTCTACACGACTGTCAGAGACACTCCCCACCCCCCACACGACTGTCAGAGAGACACACCACCTACACGACTGTCTGAGACACTCCCCACCCCCCTACACGACTGTCAGAGACACTCCCCACTCCCCACACGACTGTCAGAGAGACTCCCCACACCCTACACGACTGTCAGAGAGACACTCCCCACCCCCTACACGACTGTCAGAGACACTCCCCACCCCCCTACACGACTGTCAGAGAGACAATCCCCAACCCCCACACGACTGTCAGTGAGACACTCCCCACCCCCTACACGACTGTCAGAGACACTCCCCACACCCTACACGACTGTCAGAGAGACTCCCCACACCCTACACGACTGTCAGAGACACTCCACTCCCTCTACACGACTGTCAGAGACACTCCCCACCCCCCTACACGACTGTCAGAGAGACACACCCCACCCCCTACACGACTGTCAGAGACATTCCCCACCCCCTACACGACTGTCAGAGAGACACTCCCCACCCCCTACACACTCCCCACCCCCTAAACGACTGTCAGAGAGACACTCCCCACCCCCTACACGACTGTCAGAGACATTCCCCACCCCCTACACAACTGTCAGAGACACTCCACACCCCACACACAACTGTCAGAGAGACACTCCCCACCCCCTACACACTCCCCACCCCCTAAACGACTGTCAGAGAGACACTCCCCACCCCCTACACGACTGTCAGAGACACTCCCCACCCCCCTACACGACTGTCAGAGAGACACACCACCTACACGACTGTCAGAGACACTCCCCACCATCTACACGACTGTCAGACAGACAATCCCCACCCACTACACGACTGTCAGTGACACTCTCCACACCCTAAACGACTGTCAGAGAGACACACCCCACCCCCTACACGACTGTCAGAGACACTCCCCACCCCCTACACGACTGTCAGAGAGACACTCCCCACCCCCCTACACGACTGTCAGAGAGACACTCCGCACCCCCTACACGACTGTCAGAGAGACACTCCCCACCCCCCTACACGACTGTCCGAGACACTCCCCAACCCCTACACAACTGTCAGAGAGACACTCCCCAACCCCCTACACGACTGTCAGAGACACTCCCCACCCCCTACACGACTGTCTGAGACACTCCCCACACCCTACACGACTGTCAGAGACACTCCCCACCCTCTACATGACTGTCAGAGAGACTCCCCACCCCCTACATGACTGTCAGAGACACTCCCCATCCTCTACACGACTGTCAGAGACACTCCCCACCCCCCTACACGACTGTCAGAGAGACACACCCCCTACACGACTGTCAGAGAGACACTCCCCACCCCCTACACGACTGTCAGAGAAACTCCCCACCCCCCTACACGACTGTCAGAGAGACACTCCCCACCCCCTACACGACTGTCAGAGAAACTCCCCACCCCCCTACACGACTGTCAGAGAGACAATCCCCAACCCCCACACGACTGTCAGTGAGACACTCCACACCCCCTACACGACTGTCAGAGAGACACTCCACACCCCCTACACGACTGTCTGAGAGACACTCCCCACCCTCTACACGACTGTCAGAGACACTCCCCACCCCCTACACGGCTGTCAGAGACACTCCCCACCCCCCTACACAACTGTCTGAGAGACACTCCCCACCCCCCTACACGACTGTCAGAGAGACACTCCCCACACCCTACACGACTGTCAGAGAGACATTCCCCACCCCCTACACGACTGTCAGAGAGACACTCCCCACCCCCTACACGACTGTCAGAGAGACAGTCCCCACACCCTACACGACTGTCAGAGACATTCCCCACCCCCTACACAACTGTCAGACATTCCCCAACCCCTACACAACTGTCAGAGACACTCCCCACAACATACACGACTGTCAGAGACATTCCCCACCCCCTACACAACTGTCAGAGACACTCCCCACACCCTACACGACTGTCAGAGACATTCCCCACCCCCTACACAACTGTCAGAGACATTCCCCAACCCCCACATGACTGTCAGAGACACTCCCCACCCCCCTACAAGACTGTCAGAGACACTCCCCACACCCTACACGGCTGTCAGAGACACTCCCCACCCCCTACACGACTGTCAGAGAGACACTCCCCACCCCCCTACACGACTGTCAGAGAGACACTCCGCACCCCCTACACGACTGTCAGAGAGACACTCCCCACCCCCCTACACGACTGTCCGAGACACTCCCCAACCCCTACACGACTGTCAGAGAGACACTCCCCAACCCCCTACACGACTGTCAGAGACACTCCCCACCCCCTACACGACTGTCTGAGACACTCCCCACACCCTACACGACTGTCAGAGACACTCCCCACCCTCTACATGACTGTCAGAGAGACTCCCCACCCCCTACATGACTGTCAGAGACACTCCCCATCCTCTACACGACTGTCAGAGACACTCCCCACCCCCCTACACGACTGTCAGAGAGACACACCACCTACACGACTGTCAGAGAGACACTCCCCACCCCCTACACGACTGTCAGAGACACTCCCCACCGTCTACACGACTGTCAGACAGATAATCCCCACCCACTACACGACTGTCAGTGACACTCCCCACACCCTAAACGACTGTCAGAGAGACACACCCCACCCCCTACACGACAGTCAGAGACATTCCCCACCCCCTACACGACTGTCAGAGACACTCCCCACCCCATTACACGACGGTCAGAGACACTCCCCAACCCCCACACGACTGTCAGAGAGACACTCCCCACCCCCTACACACTCCCCACCCCCTAAACGACTGTCAGAGAGACACTCCCCACCCCCTTCACGACTGTCAGAGACACTCCCCACCCCCCTACACGACTGTCAGAGAGACACACCACCTACACGACTGTCAGAGACATTCCCCACCCCCTACACAACTGTCAGAGACACTCCACACCCCACACACAACTGTCAGAGAGACACTCCCCACCCCCTACACACTCCCCACCCCCTATACGACTGTCAGAGAGACACTCCCCACCCCCTACACGACTGTCAGAGACACTCCCCACCCCCCTACACGACTGTCAGAGAGACACACCACCTACACGACTGTCAGAGAGACACTCCCCACCCCCTACACGACTGTCAGAGACACTCCCCACCATCTACACGACTGTCAGACAGACAATCCCCACCCACTACACGACTGTCAGTGACACTCCCCACACCCTAAACGACTGTCAGAGAGACACACCCCACCCCCTACACGACTGTCAGAGACATTTCCCACCCCCTACACGACTGTCAGAGACACTCCCCACCCCCCTACACACTCCCCACCCCCTAAACGACTGTCAGAGAGACACTCCCCACCCCCTACACACTCCCCACCCCCTAAACGACTGTCAGAGAGACACTCCCCACCCCCTACATGACTGTCAGAGACACTCCCCACACCCTACACAACAGTCAGAGAGACACCTCACCCCACACGACTCAGAGACACTCCCCACCCCCTACACGACTGACAGAGAGACACTCCCCACCCCCTACACGACTGTCAGAGACACTCCCCACCCCCTACACGACTGTCAGAGAGACACTCCCCACCCCCTACACGACTGTCAGTAAGACAATACCCACCACTCTACACAACTGTCAGAGACACTCCCCACCCCCTACACGACTGTCAGTAAGACAATACCCACCACTCTACACAACTGTCAGAGACACTCCCCACCCCCTACACGACTGTCAGTAAGACAATACCCACCACTCTACACAACTGTCAGAGACACTCCCCACCCCCTACACGACTGTCAGAGACACTCCCCACCCCTACACGACTGTCTGAGAGACACTCCCCACCCCCTACACGACTGTCAGAGACAGTCCCCACCCCCTACACGACTGTCAGAGAGACACTCCCCACCCCCTACACGACTGTCAGAGAAACTCCCCACCCCCCTACACGACTGTCAGAGAGACACTCCCCACCCCCTACACGACTGTCAGAGAAACTCCCCACCCCCCTACACGACTGTCAGAGAGACAATCCCCAACCCCCACACGACTGTCAGTGAGACACTCCACACCCCCTACACGACTGTCAGAGAGACACTCCACACCCCCTACACGACTGTCTGAGAGACACTCCCCACCCTCTACACGACTGTCAGAGACACTCCCCACCCCCTACACGGCTGTCAGAGACACTCCCCACCCCCCTACACGACTGTCTGAGAGACAATCCCCAACCCCCACATGACTGTCAGAGACACTCCCCACCCCCCTACACGACTGTCAGAGAGACACTCCCCACACCCTACACGACTGTCAGAGAGACACCCCACCCCCTACACGACTGTCAGAGAGACACTCCCCACACCCTACACGACTGTCAGAGACATTCCCCACCCCCTACACAACTGTCAGACATTCCCCAACCCCTACACAACTGTCAGAGAGACACTCCCCACACCCTACACGACTGTCAGAGACATTCCCCACCCCCTACACAACTGTCAGAGACACTCCCCACACCCTACACGACTGTCAGAGAGACACTCCCCACACCCTACACGACTGTCAGAGACATTCCCCACCCCCCTACACGACTGTCCGAGACACTCCCCACCCCCTACACGACTGTCAGAGACACTCCCCACCCCCTACACAACTGTCAGAGACATTCCCCAACCCCCACATGACTGTCAGAGACACTCCCCACCCCCCTACACGACTGTCAGAGAGACACTCCCCACCCCCTACACGACTGTCAGAGACACTCCCCACCCCCCTACATGACTGTCATAGAGACACTCCCCACCCCCTACACGACTGTCAGAGAGACACTCCCCACCCCCTACACGACTGTCATAGAGACATCCCCACCCCCCTACACGACTGTCAGAGAGACACTCCCCACCCCCTACACGACTGTCAGAGACACTCCCCACCGTCTACACGACTGTCAGACAGATAATCCCCACCCACTACACGACTGTCAGTGACACTTCCCACACCCTAAACGACTGTCAGAGAGACACACCCCACACCCTACACGACTGTCAGAGAGACACTCCCCACCCCCCTACATGACTGTCAGAGACACTCCCCACCCCCACATGACTGTCAGAGACACTCCACACCCCCCTACACGACTGTCAGAGACACTCCCCACCGTCTACACGACTGTCAGTGACACTCCCCACACCCTAAACGACTGTCAGAGAGACACACCCCACCCCCTACACGACAGTCAGAGACATTTCCCACCCCCTACACGACTGTCAGAGACACACCCCACCCCCTACACGACTGTCAGAGACACTCCCCACACCCTACACACGACTGTCAGAGAGACACTCCCCACACCCTACACGACTGTCAGAGACATTCCCCACCCCCTACACAACTGTCAGAGACATTCCCCAACCCCCACATGACTGTCAGAGACACTCCCCACCCCCCTACACGACTGTCAGAGACACTCCCCAGCCCCTACACGACTGTCATAGAGACACTCCCCACCCCCCTACACGACTGTCAGAGAGACACTCCCCACCCCCTACACGACTGTCAGAGACACTCCCCACCGTCTACACGACTGTCAGACAGATAATCCCCACCCACTACACGACTGTCAGTGACACTCCCCACACCCTAAACGACTGTCAGAGAGACACACCCCACCCCCTACACGACAGTCAGAGACATTCCCCACCCCCTACACGACTGTCAGAGACACTCCACACCCCACACACGACTGTCAGAGAGACACTCCCCACCACCCTACACGACTGTCAGAGACACTCCGCACCCCCTAAACGACTGTCATAGACACTCCCCACCCCATTACACGACGGTCAGAGACACTCCCCACCCCCTACACACTCCCCACCCCCTAAACGACTGTCAGAGACACTCCCCAACCCCCACACGACTGTCAGAGAGACACTCCCCACCACCCTACACGACTGTCAGAGACACTCCCCACCCACTACATGACTGTCAGAGAGACACTCCCCACCACCCTACACGACTGTCAGAGACACTCCGCACCCCCTAAACGACTGTCATAGACACTCCCCACCCCATTACACGACGGTCAGAGACACTCCCCACCCCCCACACGACTGTCAGAGAGACACTCCCCACACCCTACACGACTGTCAGAGACACTCCCCACCCACAACATGACTGTCAGAGACACTCCCCACCCCCTACACGACTGTCAGAGACACTTCCCACACCCTACACAACAGTCAGAGAGACACCTCACCCCACACGACTCAGAGAGACTCCCCACCCCCTACACGACTGACAGAGAGACACTCCCCACCCCCTACACGACTGTCCGAGACACTCTCCACCCTCTACACGACTGTAAGTAAGACAATACCCACCACTCTACACAACTGTCAGAGACACTCCCCACTCCCTACACGACTGTCAGAGACACTCCCCACCCCCCTACACGACGGTCAGAGACACTCCCCACCCCCTACACGACTGTAAGTAAGACAATACCCACCACTCTACACAACTGTCAGAGACACTCCCCACCCCCTACACAACAGTCAGAGAGACACCCCACCCCCTACACGACTGTCAGAGAGACACTCCCCACCCCCTACACGACTGTCAGAGACACTCCCCACCCCCCTACACGACTGTCAGAGAGACAATCCCCAACCCCCACACGACTGTCAGTGAGACACTCCCCACACCCTACACGACTGTCAAAGACATTCCCCACCCCCTACACAACTGTCAGAGACATTCCCCAACCCCCACATGACTGTCAGAGAGACGATCACCAACCCCCTACACGACTGTCAGAGAGACACTCCCCACCCCCTACACAACTGTCAGAGACATTCCCCAACCCCCACATGACTGTCAGAGACACTCCCCACCCCCCTACACGACTGTCAGAGACACTCCCCACCCCCTACACGACTGTCAGAGAGACACTCCCCAACCCCTACACGACTGTCAGTAAGACAATCCCCAACCCCCACACGACTGGCAGAGACACTCCCCACCCCATACACGCCTGTCCGAGACAATCCCCAACCCCCACACGACTGTATGAGAGACACCCCACCCTCTACACGACTGTCTGAGAGACATTCCCCACCCTCTACACGACTGTCAGAGAGACACACCCCACCCCCTACACGACAGTCAGAGACACTCCCCACCCCCTACACGACTGTCAGAGTCACTCCCCACCCTCTACACGACTAACAGAGAGACACTCCCCACACCCTACATGACTGTCTGAGAGACACACCCCACACCCTACACGACTGTCAGAGAGACACTCCCCACCCCCTACACGACTGTCTGAGACACTCCCCACCCCCTACACAACTGTCAGAGACACTCCCCACCCCCTACATGGCTGTCAGAGAGACATTTACCACCCCCTACACAACAGTCAGAGACACTCCCCACCCACAACACGACTGTCTGAGAGACACCCCACCCTCTACACGACTGTCAGAGAGACACACCCCACCCCCTACACGACTGTCAGAGACACTCGCCACCCTCTACACGACTGTCAGAGACACTCCCCACCCTCTACACGACTATCAGAGAGACACTCCCCACCCCTCTACACGACTGTCAGAGACAATCCCCACCCCCCACACGACTGTCAGAGAAACTCCCCACCCCCCTACACGACTGTCAGAGAGACAATCCCCAACCCCCACACGACTGTCAGTGAGACACTCCACACCCCCTACACGACTGTCAGAGAGACACTCCACACCCCCTACACGACTGTCAGAGACACTCCCCACCCCCTACACGGCTGTCAAAGACACTCCCCACACCCTACACGACTGTCAGAGAGACACTCCCCACCCCCTACACGACTGTCAGAGACATTCCCCACAAACTACACGACTGTCAGAGACACTCCCCACCCCCCTACACGACTGTCAGAGAGACACCCCACCCCCTACACGACTGTCAGAGAGATACTCCCCACACCCTACACGACTGTCAGAGACACTCCCCACCCCCCTACACGACTGTCAGAGAGACACTCCCCAACCCCCTACACGACTGTCAGTGACACTCCCCACCCCCTACACGACTGTCAGAGAGACACTCCCCAACCCCCTACACGACTGTCCGAGACACTCCCCACCCCTCTACACGACTGTCAGAGAGACACTCCCCAACCCCCTACACGACTGTCAGAGAGACACTCCCCAACCCCCTACACGACTGTCAGAGACACTCCCCACCCCCCTACACGACTGTCAGAGAGACACTCCCCAACCCCCTACACGACTGTCAGTGACACTCCCCACCCCCTACACGACTGTCAGAGAGACACTCCCCAACCCCCTACACGACTGTCCGAGACACTCCCCACCCCTCTACACGACTGTCAGAGACACTCCCCACCCCCCACACGACTGTCAGAGAGACACACCACCTACACGACTGTCTGAGACACTCCCCACCCCCCTACACGACTGTCAGAGACACTCCCCACTCCCCACACGACTGTCAGAGAGACTCCCCACACCCTACACGGCTGTCAGAGAGACACTCCCCACCCCCACACGACTCAGAGACACTCCCCACACCCTACACGACTGTCAGAGAGACACTCCCCACCCCCTACACGACTGTCAGAGACACTCCCCACCCCCCTACACGACTGTCAGAGAGACAATCCCCAACCCCCACACGACTGTCAGTGAGACACTCCCCACCCCCTACACGACTGTCAGAGAGACTCCCCACACCCTACACGACTGTCAGAGAGACTCCCCACACCCTACACGACTGTCAGAGACACTCCACTCCCTCTACACGACTGTCAGAGACACTCCCCACCCCCCTACACGACTGTCAGAGAGACACACCCCACCCCCTACACGACTGTCAGAGACATTCCCCACCCCCTACACGACTGTCAGAGAGACACTCCCCACCCCCTACACACTCCCCACCCCCTAAACGACTGTCAGAGAGACACTCCCCACCCCCTACACGACTGTCAGAGACATTCCCCACCCCCTACACAACTGTCAGAGACACTCCACACCCCACACACAACTGTAAGAGAGACACTCCCCACCCCCTACACACTCCCCACCCCCTAAACGACTGTCAGAGAGACACTCCCCACCCCCCTACACGACTGTCAGAGAGACACACCACCTACACGACTGTCAGAGAGACACTCCCCTCCCCCTACACGACTGTCAGAGACACTCCCCACCATCTACACGACTGTCAGACAGACAATCCCCACCCACTACACGACTGTCAGTGACACTCCCCACACCCTAAACGACTGTCAGAGAGACACACCCCACACCCTACACGACTGTCAGAGACATTTCCCACCCCCTACACGACTGTCAGAGACACTCCCCACCCCCCTACACACTCCCCACCCCCTAAACGACTGTCAGAGAGACACTCCCCACCCCCTACACACTCCCCACCCCCTAAACGACTGTCAGAGAGACACTCCCCACCCCCTACATGACTGTCAGAGACACTCCCCACCCCCTACATGACTGTCAGAGAGACACTCCCCACCCCCTACATGACTGTCAGAGACACTCCCCACACCCTACACGACTGTCAGAGAGACACTCCCCAACCCCCTACACGACTGTCAGAGAGACACTCCCCACACCCTACACAACAGTCAGAGAGACACCTCACCCCACACGACTCAGAGACACTCCCCACCCCCTACACGACTGTCAGAGACACTGCCAACGCCCTACACGACTGTAAGTAAGACAATACCCACCACTCTACACAACTGTCAGAGACACTCCCCACCCCCTACACAACTGTCAGAGACACTCCCCACCCCCTACACGACTGTCAGTAAGACAATACCCACCACTCTACACAACTGTCAGAGACACTCCCCACCCCCTACACGACTGTCAGTAAGACAATACCCACCACTCTACACAACTGTCAGAGACACTCCCCACCCCCTACACGACTGTCAGTAAGACAATACCCACCACTCTACACAACTGTCAGAGACACTCCCCACCCCCTACACGACTGTCAGAGACACTCCCCACCCCTACACGACTGTCTGAGACACTCCCCACCCCCTACACAACTGTCAGAGACACTCCCCACCCCCTACACGACTGTCAGAGACAGTCCCCACCCCCTACACGACTGTCTGAGAGACACCCCACACCCCCTACACGACTGTCAGAGAGACACTCCCCACCCCCTACACGACTGTCAGAGAAACTCCCCACCCCCCTACACGACTGTCAGAGAGACAATCCCCAACCCCCACACGACTGTCAGTGAGACACTCCACACCCCCTACACGACTGTCAGAGAGACACTCCACACCCCCTACACGACTGTCTGAGAGACACTCCCCACCCTCTACACGACTGTCAGAGACACTCCCCACCCCCTACACGGCTGTCAGAGACACTCCCCACCCCCCTACACAACTGTCTGAGAGACAATCCCCAACCCCCACATGACTGTCAGAGACACTCCCCACCCCCCTACACGACTGTCAGAGAGACACCCCACCCTCTACACGACTGTCTGAGAGACATTCCCCACCCTCTACACGACTGTCAGAGACATTCCCCACCCCCTACACAACTGTCAGACATTCCCCAACCCCTACACGACTGTCTGAGAGACATTCCCCACCCTCTACATGACTGTCAGAGACACTCCCCACACCCTACACGACTGTCAGAGAGACACCCCACCCCCTACACGACTGTCAGAGAGACACTCCCCACACCCTACACGACTGTCAGAGATATTCCCCAACCCCTACACAACTGTCAGAGAGACACTCCCCACACCCTACACGACTGTCAGAGACATTCCCCACCCCCTACACAACTGTCAGACATTCCCCAACCCCTACACAACTGTCAGAGAGACACTCCCCACACCCTACACGACTGTCAGAGACATTCCCCACCCCCTACACAACTGTCAGACATTCCCCAACCCCTACACAACTGTCAGAGACACTCCCCACAACATACACGACTGTCAGAGACATTCCCCACCCCCTACACAACTGTCAGAGACACTCCCCACACCCTACACGACTGTCTGAGAGACACTCCCCACACCCTACACGACTGTCAGAGACATTCCCCACCCCCCTACACGACTGTCAGAGACACTCCCCAGCCCGCCTACACGACTGTCAGTAAGACAATACCCACCACCCTACACAACAGTCAGAGACACTCCCCACTCCCCACACGACTGTCAGAGAGACTCCCCACACCCTACACGGCTGTCAGAGACACTCCCCACCCCCTACACGACTGTCAGAGAGACACTCCCCACCCCCTACACGACTGTCATAGAGACACTCCCCACCCCCCTACACGACTGTCAGAGAGACACTCCGCACCCCCTACACGACTGTCAGAGAGACACTCCCCACCCCTCTACACGACTGTCCGAGACACTCCCCAACCCCTACACGACTGTCAGAGAGACACTCCCCAACCCCCTACACGACTGTCAGAGACACTCCCCACCCCCTACACGACTGTCTGAAACACTCCCCACACCCTACACGACTGTCAGAGACACTCCCCACCCTCTACATGACTGTCAGAGACACTCCCCACCCCCTACATGACTGTCAGAGACACTCCCCATCCTCTACACGACTGTCAGAGAGACACTCCCCACCCCCTACACGACTGTCAGAGACACTCCCCACCGTCTACACGACTGTCAGACAGATAATCCCCACCCACTACACGACTGTCAGTGACACTCCCCACACCCTAAACGACTGTCAGAGAGACACACCCCACCCCCTACACGACTGTCAGAGACATTCCCCACCCCCTACACGACTGTCAGAGACACTCCACACCCCACACACGACTGTCAGAGAGACACTCCCCACCCCCTACACACTCCCCACCCCCTAAACGACTGTCAGAGACACTCCCCACCCCATTACACGACGGTCAGAGACACTCCCCAACCCCCACACGACTGTCAGAGAGACACTCCCCACCACCCTACACGACTGTCAGAGACACTCCCCACCCCCCACACGACTGTCAGAGAAACTCCCCACCCCCCTACACGACTGTCAGAGAGACAATCCCCAACCCCCACACGACTGTCAGTGAGACACTCCACACCCCCTACACGACTGTCAGAGAGACACTTCACACCCCCTACACGACTGTCAGAGACACTCCCCACCCCCTACACGGCTGTCAAAGACACTCCCCACACCCTACACGACTGTCAGAGAGACACTCCCCACCCCCTACACGACTGTCAGAGACATTCCCCACAAACTACACGACTGTCAGAGACACTCCCCACCCCCCTACACGACTGTCAGAGAGACACCCCACCCCCTACACGACTGTCAGAGAGACACTCCCCACACCCTACACGACTGTCAGAGAGACACTCCCCACCCCCTACACGCCTGTCAGAGAGACACTCCCCACCCCCTACACGACTGTCAGAGACACTCCCCACCCCCCTACACGACTGTCAGAGAGACTCTCCCCACCCCCTACACGACTGTCAGAGACACTCCCCACCCCCCTACACGACTGTCAGAGAGACACTCCCCAACCCCCTACACGACTGTCAGTGACACTCCCCACCCCCTACACGACTGTCAGAGAGACACTCCCCAACCCCCTACACGACTGTCCCAGACATTCCCCACCCCTCTACACGACTGTCAGAGACACTCCCCACGCCCCACACGACTGTCAGAGAGACACACCACCTACACGACTGTCTGAGACACTCCCCACCCCCCTACACGACTGTCAGAGACACTCCCCACTCCCCACACGACTGTCAGAGAGACTCCCCACACCCTACACGGCTGTCAGAGAGACACTCCCCACCCCCACACGACTCAGAGACACTCCCCAAACCCTACACGACTGTCAGAGAGACACTCCCCACCCCCTACACGACTGTCAGAGACACTCCCCACCCCCCTACACGACTGTCAGAGAGACAATCCCCAACCCCCACACGACTGTCAGTGAGACACTCCCCACCCCCTACACGACTGTCAGAGACACTCCCCACACCCTACACGACTGTCAGAGAGACTCCCCACACCCTACACGACTGTCAGAGACACTCCACTCCCTCTACACGACTGTCAGAGACACTCCCCACCCCCCTACACGACTGTCAGAGAGACACACCCCACCCCCTACACGACTGTCAGAGACATTCCCCACCCCCTACACGACTGTCAGAGAGACACTCCCCACCCCCTACACACTCCCCACCCCCTAAACGACTGTCAGAGAGACACTCCCCACCCCCTACACGACTGTCAGAGACATTCCCCACCCCCTACACAACTGTCAGAGACACTCCACACCCCACACACAACTGTCAGAGAGACACTCCCCACCCCCTACACACTCCCCACCCCCTAAACGACTGTCAGAGAGACACTCCCCACCCCCTACACGACTGTCAGAGACACTCCCCACCCCCCTACACGACTGTCAGAGAGACACACCACCTACACGACTGTCAGAGAGACACTCCCCACCCCCTACACGACTGTCAGAGACACTCCCCACCCCCTACACGACTGTCAGAGAGACTCCCCACCCCCTACACGACTGTCAGAGACACTCCCCACCCCCTACACGACTGTCAGAGACACTCCCCACCATCTACACGACTGTCAGACAGACAATCCCCACCCACTACACGACTGTCAGTGACACTCCCCACACCCTAAACGACTGTCAGAGAGACACACCCCAGCCCCTACACGACTGTCAGAGACATTTCCCACCCCCTACACGACTGTCAGAGACACTCCCCACCCCCCTACACACTCCCCACCCCCTAAACGACTGTCAGAGAGACACTCCCCACCCCCTACACACTCCCCACCCCCTACACAACAGTCAGAGAGACACCTCACCCCACACGACTCAGAGACACTCCCCACCCCCTACACGACTGACAGAGAGACACTCCCCACCCCCTACACGACTGTCAGAGACATTCCCCACCCCCTACACGACTGTAAGTAAGACAATACCCACCACTCTACACAACTGTCAGAGACACTCCCCACCCCCTACACGACTGTCAGTAAGACAATACCCACCACTCTACACAACTGTCAGAGACACTCCCCACCCCCTACACGACTGTCAGAGACACTCCCCACACCTACACGACTGTCTGAGAGACACTCCCCACCCCCTACACGACTGTCTGAGAGACACTCCCCACCCCCTACACGACTGTCAGAGAAACTCCCCACCCCCCTACACGACTGTCAGAGAGACACTCCCCACCCCCTACACGACTGTCAGAGAAACTCCCCACCCCCCTACACGACTGTCAGAGAGACAATCCCCAACCCCCACACGACTGTCAGTGAGACACTCCACACCCCCTACACGACTGTCAGAGAAACTCCCCACCCCCCTACACGACTGTCAGAGAGACACTCCCCACCCCCTACACGACTGTCAGAGAAACTCCCCACCCCCCTACACGACTGTCAGAGAGACAATCCCCAACCCCCACACGACTGTCAGTGAGACACTCCACACCCCCTACACGACTGTCAGAGAGACAGTCCCCACCCCCTACACGACTGTCTGAGAGACACTCCCCACCCTCTACACGACTGTCAGAGACACTCCCCACCCCCTACACGGCTGTCAGAGACACTCCCCACCCCCCTACACAACTGTCTGAGAGACAATCCCCAACCCCCACATGACTGTCAGAGACACTCCCCACCCCCCTACACGACTGTCAGAGAGACACTCCCCACACCCTACACGACTGTCAGAGAGACACCCCACCCCCTACACGACTGTCAGAGAGACACTCCCCACACCCTACACGACTGTCAGAGACATTCCCCACCCCCTACACAACTGTCAGACATTCCCCAACCCCTACACAACTGTCAGAGAGACACTCCCCACACCCTACACGACTGTCAGAGACATTCCCCACCCCCTACACAACTGTCAGACATTCCCCAACCCCTACACAACTGTCAGAGACACTCCCCACAACATACACGACTGTCAGAGACATTCCCCACCCCCTACACAACTGTCAGAGACACTCCCCACACCCTACACGACTGTCAGAGAGACACTCCCCACCCCCTACACGACTGTCAGAGACACTCCCCACCCCCCTACACGACTGTCAGAGAGACAATCCCCAACCCCCACACGACTGTCAGTGAGACACTCCCCACCCCCTACACGACTGTCAGAGACACTCCCCACACCCTACACGACTGTCAGAGAGACTCCCCACCCCCTAAACGACTGTCAGAGAGACACTCCCCACCCCCTACACGACTGTCAGAGACATTCCCCACCCCCTACACAACTGTCAGAGACACTCCACACCCCACACACAACTGTCAGAGAGACACTCCCCACCCCCTACACACTCCCCACCCCCTAAACGACTGTCAGAGAGACACTCCCCACCCCCTACACGACTGTCAGAGACACTCCCCACCCCCCTACACGACTGTCAGAGAGACACACCACCGACACGACTGTCAGAGAGACACTCCCCACCCCCTACACGACTGTCAGAGACACTCCCCACCATCTACACGACTGTCAGACAGACAATCCCCACCCACTACACGACTGTCAGTGACACTCCCCACACCCTAAACGACTGTCAGAGAGACACACCCCACCCCCTACACGACTGTCAGAGACATTTCCCACCCCCTACACGACTGTCAGAGACACTCCCCACCCCCCTACACACTCCCCACCCCCTAAACGACTGTCAGAGAGACACTCCCCACCCCCTACACACTCCCCACCCCCTAAACGACTGTCAGAGAGACACTCCCCACCCCCTACATGACTGTCAGAGACACTCCCCACCCCCCTACACGACTGTCAGAGAGACACACCACCTACACGACTGTCAGAGAGACACTCCCCACCCCCTACACGACTGTCAGAGACACTCCCCACCATCTACACGACTGTCAGACAGACAATCCCCACCCACTACACGACTGTCAGTGACACTCCCCACACCCTAAACGACTGTCAGTGAGACACTCCACACCCCCTACACGACTGTCAGAGAGACAGTCCCCACCCCCTACACGACTGTCTGAGAGACACTCCCCACCCTCTACACGACTGTCAGAGACACTCCCCACCCCCTACACGGCTGTCAGAGACACTCCCCACCCCCCTACACAACTGTCTGAGAGACAATCCCCAACCCCCACATGACTGTCAGAGACACTCCCCACCCCCCTACACGACTGTCAGAGAGACACTCCCCACACCCTACACGACTGTCAGAGAGACACCCCACCCCCTACACGACTGTCAGAGAGACACTCCCCACACCCTACACGACTGTCAGAGACATTCCCCACCCCCTACACAATTGTCAGACATTCCCCAACCCCTACACAACTGTCAGAGAGACACTCCCCACACCCTACACGACTGTCAGAGACATTCCCCACACCCTACACAACTGTCAGACATTCCCCAACCCCTACACAACTGTCAGAGACACTCCCCACAACATACACGACTGTCAGAGACATTCCCCACCCCCTACACAACTGTCAGAGACACTCCCCACACCCTACACGACTGTCAGAGAGACACTCCCCACCCCCTACACGACTGTCAGAGACACTCCCCACCCCCCTACACGACTGTCAGAGAGACAATCCCCAACCCCCACACGACTGTCAGTGAGACACTCCCCACCCCCTACACGACTGTCAGAGACACTCCCCACACCCTACACGACTGTCAGAGAGACTCCCCACACCCTACACGACTGTCAGAGACACTCCACTCCCTCTACACGACTGTCAGAGACACTCCCCACCCCCCTACACGACTGTCAGAGACATTCCCCACCCCCTACACGACTGTCAGAGAGACACTCCCCACCCCCTACACACTCCCCACCCCCTAAACGACTGTCAGAGAGACACTCCCCACCCCCTACACGACTGTCAGAGACATTCCCCACCCCCTACACAACTGTCAGAGACACTCCACACCCCACACACAACTGTCAGAGAGACACTCCCCACCCCCTACACACTCCCCACCCCCTAAACGACTGTCAGAGAGACACTCCCCACCCCCTACACGACTGTCAGAGACACTCCCCACCCCCCTACACGACTGTCAGAGAGACACACCACCTACACGACTGTCAGAGAGACACTCCCCACCCCCTACACGACTGTCAGAGACACTCCCCACCATCTACACGACTGTCAGACAGACAATCCCCACCCACTACATGACTGTCAGTGACACTCCCCACACCCTAAACGACTGTCAGAGAGACACACCCCACCCCCTACACGACTGTCAGAGACATTTCCCACCCCCTACACGACTGTCAGAGACACTCCCCACCCCCCTACACACTCCCCACCCCCTAAACGACTGTCAGAGAGACACTCCCCACCCCCTACACACTCCCCACCCCCTAAACGACTGTCAGAGAGACACTCCCCACCCCCTACATGACTGTCAGAGACACTCCCCACACCCTACACAACAGTCAGAGAGACACCTCACCCCACACGACTCAGAGACACTCCCCACCCCCTACACGACTGACAGAGAGACACTCCCCACCCCCTACACGACTGTCAGAGACACTCCCCACCCCTACACGACTGTCTGAGAGACACTCCCCACCCCCTACACGACTGTCAGAGACAGTCCCCACCCCCTACACGACTGTCAGAGAGACACTCCCCACCCCCTACACGACTGTCAGAGAAACTCCCCACCCCCCTACACGACTGTCAGAGAGACACTCCCCACCCCCTACACGACTGTCAGAGAAACTCCCCACCCCCCTACACGACTGTCAGAGAGACAATCCCCAACCCCCACACGACTGTCAGTGAGACACTCCACACCCCCTACACGACTGTCAGAGAGACACTCCACACCCCCTACACGACTGTCAGAGAGACACTCCCCACCCTCTACACGACTGTCAGAGAGACACCCCACCCCCTACACGACTGTCTGAGAGACACTCCCCACCCTCTACACGACTGTCAGAGACACTCCACACCCCCTACACGACTGTCAGAGAGACACTCCACACCCCCTACACGACTGTCTGAGAGACACTCCCCACCCTCTACACGACTGTCAGAGAGACACTCCCCACCCTCTACACGACTGTCAGAGACACTCCCCACCCCCTACACGGCTGTCAGAGACACTCCCCACCACCTACACGACTGTCAGAGAGACAATCCCCAACCCCCACATGACTGTCAGAGACACTCCCCACCCCCCTACACGACTGTCAGAGAGACACTCCCCACACCCTACACGACTGTCAGAGAGACACTCCCCACACCCTACACGACTGTCAGAGACATTCCCCACCCCCTACACAACTGTCAGACATTCCCCAACCCCTACACGACTCTCTGAGAGACAATCCCCACCCCCCACACGACTGTCAGAGACACTCCCCACCCCCTACACGACTGTCAGAGACACTCCCCACCCCCCTACACGACTGTCAGAGAGACACTCCCCAACCCCCTACACGACTGTCAGTGACACTCCCCACCCCCTACACGACTGTCAGAGAGACACTCCCCAACCCCCTACACGACTGTCCGAGACACTCCCCACCCCTCTACACGACTGTCAGAGACACTCCCCACCCCCCTACACGACTGTCAGAGAGACAATCCCCACCCCCCACACGACTGTCAGAGACACTCCCCACCCCCTACACGACTGTCAGAGACACTCCCCACCCACTACATGACTGTCAGAGACACTCCCCACCCCCCACACGACTGTCAGAGACACTCCCCACCCCCTACATGACTGTCAGAGACACTCCCCACCCCTACACGACTGTCAGAGAGACACTCCCCACCCCCTACACGACTGTCAGAGACACTCCCCACCCCCCTACACGACTGTCAGAGAGACACTCCCCAACCCCCTACACGACTGTCAGTGACACTCCCCACCCCCTACACGACTGTCAGAGAGACACTCCCCAACCCCCTACACGACTGTCCGAGACACTCCCCACCCCTCTACACGACTGTCAGAGACACTCCCCACCCCCCACACGACTGTCAGAGAGACACACCACCTACACGACTGTCTGAGACACTCCCCACCCCCCTACACGACTGTCAGAGACACTCCCCACTCCCCACACGACTGTCAGAGAGACTCCCCACACCCTACACGGCTGTCAGAGAGACACTCCCCACCCCCACACGACTCAGAGACACTCCCCACACCCTACACGACTGTCAGAGAGACACTCCCCACCCCCTACACGACTGTCAGAGACACTCCCCACCCCCCTACACGACTGTCAGAGAGACAATCCCCAACCCCCACACGACTGTCAGTGAGACACTCGCCACCCCCTACACGACTGTCAGAGACACTCCCCACACCCTACATGACTGTCAGAGACACTCCCCACCCCCCTACACGACTGTCAGAGAGACTCCCCACACCCTACACGACTGTCAGAGACACTCCACTCCCTCTACACGACTGTCAGAGACACTCCCCACCCCCCTACACGACTGTCAGAGAGACACACCCCACCCCCTACACGACTGTCAGAGACATTCCCCACCCCCTACACGACTGTCAGAGAGACACTCCCCACCCCCTACACACTCCCCACCCCCTAAACGACTGTCAGAGAGACACTCCCCACCCCCTACACGACTGTCAGAGACACTCCCCACCCCCCTACACGACTGTCAGAGAGACACACCACCTACACGACTGTCAGAGAGACACTCCCCACCCCCTACACGACTGTCAGAGACACTCCCCACCATCTACACGACTGTCAGACAGACAATCCCCACCCACTACACGACTGTCAGTGACACTCCCCACACCCTAAACGACTGTCAGAGAGACACACCCCACCCCCTACACGACTGTCAGAGACATTTCCCACCCCCTACACGACTGTCAGAGACACTCCCCACCCCCCTACACACTCCCCACCCCCTAAACGACTGTCAGAGAGACACTCCCCACCCCCTACACACTCCCCACCCCCTAAACGACTGTCAGAGAGACACTCCCCACCCCCTACATGACTGTCAGAGACACTCCCCACACCCTACACAACAGTCAGAGAGACACCTCACCCCACACGACTCAGAGACACTCCCCACCCACTACACGACTGTCAGTAAGACAATACCCACCACTCTACACAACTGTCAGAGACACTCCCCACCCCCTACACGACTGTCAGAGACACTCCCCACCCCTACACGACTGTCTGAGAGACACTCCCCACCCCCTACACGACTGTCAGAGACAGTCCCCACCCCCTACACGACTCTCAGAGAGACACTCCCCACCCCCTACACGACTGTCAGAGAAACTCCCCACCCCCCTACACGACTGTCAGAGAGACACTCCCCACCCCCTACACGACTGTCAGAGAAACTCCCCACCCCCCTACACGACTGTCAGAGAGACAATCCCCAACCCCCACACGACTGTCAGTGAGACACTCCCCACCCCCTACACGACTGTCAGAGAGACACTCCCCACCCCCCTACACGACTGTCAGAGAGACACTCCCCACCCCCTACACGACTGTCAGAGAAACTCCCCACCCCCCTACACGACTGTCAGAGAGACAATCCCCAACCCCCACACGACTGTCAGTGAGACACTCCACACCCCCTACACGACTGTCTGAGAGACACTCCCCACCCTCTACACGACTGTCAGAGACACTCCCCACCCCCTACACGGCTGTCAGAGACACTCCCCACCCCCCTACACAACTGTCTGAGAGACAATCCCCAACCCCCACATGACTGTCAGTGACACTCCCCACCCCCCTACACGACTGTCAGAGAAACTCCCAACCCCGCTACACGACTGTCAGAGAGACAATCCCCAACCCCCACACGACTGTCAGTGAGACACTCCACACCCCCTACACGACTGTCTGAGAGACACTCCCCACCCTCTACACGACTGTCAGAGACACTCCCCACCCCCTACACGGCTGTCAGAGACACTCCCCACCCCCCTACACAACTGTCTGAGAGACAATCCCCAACCCCCACATGACTGTCAGAGACACTCCCCACCCCCCTACACGACTGTCAGAGAGACACTCCCCACACCCTACACGACTGTCAGAGAGACACCCCACCCCCTACACGACTGTCAGAGAGACACTCCCCACACCCTACACGACTGTCAGAGACATTCCCCACCCCCTACACAACTGTCAGACATTCCCCAACCCCTACACAACTGTCAGAGAGACACTCCCCACACCCTACACGACTGTCAGAGACATTCCCCACCCCCTACACAACTGTCAGAGACACTCCCCACAACATACACGACTGTCAGAGACATTCCCCACCCCCTACACAACTGTCAGAGACACTCCCCACACCCTACACGACTGTCTGAGAGACACTCCCCACACCCTACACGACTGTCAGAGACATTCCCCACCCCCTACACAACTGTCAGAGACATTCCCCAACCCCCACATGACTGTCAGAGACACTCCCCACCCCCCTACACGACTGTCAGAGACACTCCCCAGCCCGCCTACACGACTGTCAATAAGACAATACCCACCACCCTACACAACAGTCAGAGACACTCCCCACTCCCCACACGACTGTCAGAGAGACTCCCCACCCCCTACACGACTGTCAGAGAGACACTCCCCACCCCCTACACGACTGTCAGAGAGACACTCCCCACCCCCTACACGACTGTCAGAGACACTCCCCACCCCCTACACGACTGTCAGAGAGACACTCCCCACCCCCCTATACGACTGTCAGAGAGACACTCCCCACCCCCTACACGACTGTCATAGAGACACTCCCCACCCCCTACACGACTGTCAGAGACACTCCCCACCCCCTACACGACTGTCAGAGAGACACTCCCCACCCCCCTATACGACTGTCAGAGAGACACTCCCCACCCCCTACACGACTGTCAGAGACACTCCCCACTCCCCACACGACTGTCAGAGAGACTCCCCACACCCTACACGGCTGTCAGAGACACTCCCCACCCCCTACACAACTGTCAGAGAGACACTCCCCACCCCCCTACACGACTGTCAGAGAGACACTCCCCACCCCCTACACGACTGTCATAGAGACACTCCCCACCCCCCTACACGACTGTCAGAGACACTCCCCACACCCTACACGACTGTCAGAGAGACACTCCCCACCCCCTACACGACTGTCATAGAGACACTCCCCACCCCCCTACACGACTGTCAGAGAGACACTCCGCACCCCCTACACGACTGTCAGAGACACTCCCCACCCCCTACACGACTGTCAGAGAGACAGTCCCCACACCCTACACGACTGTCAGAGACATTCCCCACCCCCTACACAACTGTCAGACATTCCCCAACCCCTACACAACTGTCAGAGACACTCCCCACAACATACACGACTGTCAGAGACATTCCCCACCCCCTACACAACTGTCAGAGACACTCCCCACACCCTACACGACTGTCAGAGACATTCCCCACCCCCTACACAACTGTCAGAGACATTCCCCAACCCCCACATGACTGTCAGAGACACTCCCCACCCCCCTACAAGACTGTCAGAGACACTCCCCAGCCCGCCTACACGACTGTCAGTAAGACAATACCCACCACCCTACACAACAGTCAGAGACACTCCCCACTCCCCACACGACTGTCAGAGAGACTCCCCACACCCTACACGGCTGTCAGAGACACTCCCCACCCCCTACACGACTGTCAGAGAGACACTTCCCACCCCCCTACACGACTGTCAGAGAGACACTCCGCACCCCCTACACGACTGTCAGAGAGACACTCCCCACCCCCCTACACGACTGTCCGAGACACTCCCCAACCCCTACACGACTGTCAGAGAGACACTCCCCAACCCCCTACACGACTGTCAGAGACACTCCCCACCCCCTACACGACTGTCTGAGACACTCCCCACCCTCTACATGACTGTCAGAGAGACTCCCCACCCCCTACATGACTGTCAGAGACACTCCCCACCCCCCACATGACTGTCTGAGACACTCCCCACCCTCTACACGACTGTCAGAGACACTCCCCACCCCCCTACACGACTGTCAGAGACACTCCCCACCCCTCTACACGACTGTCAGAGAGACACTCCCCACACCCTACACACTCCCCACCCCCTAAACGACTGTCAGAGACACTCCCCACCCCCCTACACGACTGTCAGAGAGACACACCACCTACACGACTGTCAGAGAGACACTCCCCACCCCCTACACGACTGTCAGAGACACTCCCCACCGTCTACACGACTGTCAGACAGATAATCCCCACCCACTACACGACTGTCAGTGACACTCCCCACACCCTAAACGACTGTCAGAGAGACACACCCCACCCCCTACACGACAGTCAGAGACATTCCCCACCCCCTACACGACTGTCAGAGACACTCCACACCCCACACACGACTGTCAGAGAGACACTCCCCACCCCCTACACACTCCCCACCCCCTAAACGACTGTCAGAGACACTCCCCACCCCATTACACGACGGTCAGAGACACTCCCCAACCCCCACACGACTGTCAGAGAGACACTCCACACCCCCTACACGACTGTCAGAGAGACAGTCCCCACCCCCTACACGACTGTCAGAGACACTCCCCACCCCCTACACGACTGTCAGAGAGACTCCCCACCCCCTACACGACTGTCTGAGAGACACTCCCCACACCCTACACGGCTGTCAGAGACACCCCCCACCCACTACATGACTGTCTGAGAGACATTCCCCACCCTCTACACGACTGTCAGAGACACTCCCCACCCCCCTACACGACTGTCTGAGAGACAATCCCCACCGTCTACACGACTGTCAGAGAGACTCCCCACCCCCCACACGACTGTCAGAGACACTCCCCACCCCCTACACGACTGTCAGAGAGACACTCCCCACCCACTACACGACTGTCAGAGACACTCCCCACCCCTACACGACTGTCAGAGAGACACTCCCCACCCCCCTACACGACTGTCTGAGAGACAATCCCCACCGTCTACACGACTGTCAGAGACACTCCCCACCCCCGACACGACTGTCAGAGACACTCCCCACCCACTACATGACTGTCAGAGACATTCCCCACCCCCCACACGACTGTCAGAGACACTCCCCACCCCTACACGACTGTCAGAGACACTCCCTACACCCTACACGACTGTCAGAGAGACAATCCCCACCACCTACACGACTGTCCGAGACACTCCCCACCCTCTACACGACTGTCAGAGAGACACTCCCCACCCCCTACACGACTGTCAGAGAGACACTCCCCACCCCCTACACGACTGTCAGAGACACTCCCCACACCCTATACGACTGTCAGAGAGACACTCCCCACCCCCTACACGACTGTCAGAGACACTCCCCACACCCTATACGACTGTCAGAGAGACACTCCCCACCACCTACACGACTGTCAGAGACACTCCCCACCCCCTACACGACTGTCAGAGAGACACTCCCCACCCCCTACACGACTGTCAGAGACACTCCCCACCTACTACATGACTGTCTGAGAGACACTCCCCACCCCCCACATGACTGTCTGAGACATTCCCCACCCTCTACACGACTGTCAGAGACACTCCCCACCCCTACACGACTGTCTGAGAGACACTCCCCACCCCCCTAGACGACTGTCTGAGAGACACTCCCCACCCCCTACACGACTGTCAGAGAGACACTCCCCACCCCCTACACGACTGTCTGAGAGACACTCCCCACCCCCTACACGACTGTCAGAGAGACACTCCCCACCCCCTACACGACTGTCTGAGAGACACTCCCCACCCCCTACACGATTGTCCGAGTGACACTCCCCACCCCCTACACGACTGTCAGAGACACTCCCCACCCCCTACACGATTCTCAGAGTGACACTCCCCACTCCCTACACGACTGTCAGAGAGACACTCCCCACCATCTGTCTCGGCCCTTCTAGTCCCACCTAGTCCCACTCAGCCCATAACCCTCCATTCCTTTCCTGTCCATATACCTATCCAAATTCACTTTAAATGACAATACCGAACCTGCCTCTACCACTTCTACTGGAAGCTCGTTCCACACAGCTACCACTCTCTGAGTAAAGAAGTTCCCCTTGTGTTACCCCTAAACTTTTGCCCCTTAACTCTCAACTCGCCCTCTTGTTTGAATCTCCCCTACTCTCAATGGAGAAAGCTTCTCCACGTCAACTCTATCTATACCCCCTCATAATTTTAAATACCTCTATCAAGTGCCCCCTCAACCTACTATGCTCCAAAGAATAAAGACCTAACTTGTTCAACCTTTCTCTGTAACTAACATGCTGTAACCCAGGTAACATTTGTCTTAATCTCCTCTGTACTCTCTCTAATTTATTGACATCTTTCCTATAATTCGGTGACCAGAACTGTACACAATAATCTAAATTGTTGTATACATTTCCCACTGTTTTATACTATGTATACTGCAAATTCGCCCTTACCAATGCTTGTACAATTTTAACATGAGGGGTAATAACTGTTCCTGAACCTGGTGGTGTAGGTCCTGAGGCTCCTGTACCTCCTTCCTGATGGTTGAGGGGTAATAACTGTTCCTGAATCTAGTGGTGAGAGTCCTGAGGCTCCTGTACCTCCTTCCTGATGGTTGAGGAATAATAACAGTTCCTGAATCTGGTGGTGTGGATCCTGAGGCTCCTGTACCCCCTTCCTGATGGTTGAGGGGTAATAACTGTCCCTGAACCTTCTGGTGTGGGTCCTGAGGCTCCTGTACCTCCTTCCTAATGGTTGAGGGGTAATAACTGTCCCTGAACCTGGTGGTGTGTGTCCTGAGGCTCCTGTACCTCCTTTCTGATGGTTAAGGGGTAATAATTGTCATTGAACCTGGTGGTGTGGGTCCTGAGGCTCCTGTACCTCCTTCCTGACGGTTGAGGGGTAATAACTGTTCCTGAGCCAGGTGCTGTGGGACCTGAGGCTCCTGTACCTCCTTCCTGATGGTTGAGGGGTAATACCTGTTCCTGAACCTGGTGCTGTAGGTCCTGAGGCTCCTGAACCTCCTTCCTGATGGTTGAGGGGTAATAACTGTTCCTGAATCTGGTGGTGAGGGTCCTGAGGCTCCTGTACCTCCTTCCTGATGGTTGAGGGGTAATAACTGTTCCTGAACCTGGTGGTGTAGGTCCTGAGGCTCCGGTACCTCCTTCCTGATGGTTGAGGGGTAATAACTGTACCTGAACCTGTTGGTGTGGGTCCTGAGGCTCCTGTACCTCCTTCCTGATGGTTGAGGGGTAATACCTGTTCCTGAACCTGGTGCTGTAGGTCCTGAGGCTCCTGAACCTCCTTCCTGATGGTTGAGGGGTAATAACTGTTCCTGAATCTGGTGGTGAGGGTCCTGAGGCTCCTGTACCTCCTTCCTGATGGTTGAGGGGTGATAACTGTTCCTGAACCTGGTGGTGTAGGTCCTGAGGCTCCTGTACTTCCTTCCTGATCGTTGAGGGGTAATAACTGTTCCTGAACCTGGTGGTGTGGGCCCTGAGGCTCCTGTACCTCCTTCCTGATGGTTGAGGGGTAATAACTGTTCCTGAACCAGGTGCTGTGGGACCTGAGGCTCCTGTACCTCCTTCCTGATGGTTGAGGGGTAATAACTGTTCCTGAACCAGGTGCTGTGGGACCAGAGGCTCCGAAGCGGGTGCACACCACTGCAGTGCAACAATAACATTTAAGAAGTACTTGGACAGGTGGGGGATTATTTACTTTGTGATACAGCCAACCCTAGAGTTAAATTGTAATCATGGGACAATTTACAGTCAAGAATTAACCTATCCGGTGTGGGGGAGGAAACCCGAGGGGACGCCGTAGGGCAGGATGCGGGGATTGAACTCCGAACTCCGTAGCACCCCATGCTGTAATAGTTCCGGATGTGCGCAGGAAATTGCAACTTGCCGGGTCAGCACGGACTGGTTGGGCCGAATCCTCCTCTATCGCTCTGTTATTCTACGTCCAGCAGTACAGAGGCTCGCGTCAGTGTGGAACGGCCACTCCTCAAAAGCCTCCCGTGTCCCATCACATCGGCACCGAAACCGGTTCGGAGAAGCAGAGGGAGAGGGGGAGCTTGTGATCAGGAACAGGGCACCTTATACCATTGAGAGGGGTGGGGGAGGGAGAGCGAGAGAGAGAGAGAGGGTAAGGAAGAGAGAGAGAGAGGGAGAGAGACGGTCTCCACAGATTCACCACCCTCTGGCTAAAGAAATTCCTCAAATCTCCATTCTGAATGGATACCCCTCTATTCTGAGGCTGTGTCCTCTGGTCCTAGACTCCCCCACTACAGGAAACATCCTCTCCACATCCATTCTATCTGAGTCCTCTGGTCCTAGACTCCCCCACTATAGGAAACATCCTCTCCACATCCACTCTATCTGTGTACTCTGGTCTTAGACTCTCCCACTATAGGAAACATCCTCTCCACATCCACTCTATCTCTGTCCTCTGGTCCTAGATTGCCCCACTATAGGAAACATCCTCTCCACATCCACTGTATCTGTGGTCCTTTGGTCCTAGACTCCCCCACTATAGGAAACATCCTCTCCACATCCACTCTATCTGTGTCCTCTGGTCCTAGACTCCCCCACTATAGGAAACATCCTCTCCACATCCACTCTATCTGTGTCCTCTGGTCCTAGACTCCCCCACTATAGGAAACATCCTCTCCACATCCACTCTATCTGTGTCCTCTGGTCCTAGACGCCCCCACTATAGGAAACATCCTCTCCACATCCACTCTATCTGTGCCCTCTGGTCCTAGACTCCCCCACTATAGGAAACATTCTCTCCACATCCACTCTATCTGTGTCCTCTGGTCCTAGACTCCCCCACTATAGGAAACATCCTCTCCACATCCAATCTATCTGTGGTCCTAGACCCCCCACTATAGGAAACATCCTCTCCACATCCACTCTACCTGTGTCCCTCTGGTCCTAGGCTCCCTCGCGATAGGAAACATCCTCTCCACATCCACTCTATCTGTGTCCTCTGGTCCTAGACTCCCCCACTATAGGAAAGATCCTCACCACATCCACTCTATCTGTGTCCTCTGGTCCTAGACTCCCCCACTATAGGAAACATCCTCTCCAGATCCACTCTATCTATGTCTTCTGGTCCTAGGCTCCCTCGCGATAGGAAACATCCTCTCCACATCCACTCTATCTGTGTCCTCTGGTCCTAGACTCCCCCACTATAGGAAAGATCCTCACCACATCCACTCTATCTGTGTCCTCTGGTCCTAGACTGCCCCATGATAGGAAACATCCTCTCCAGATCCACTCTATCTATGTCCTCTGGTCCTAGACTCCCCCACTATAGGAAACATCCTCTCCACATCCACTCTATCTGTGTCCTCTGGTCCTAGACTCCCCCACTATAGGAAACATCCTCTCCACATCCAATCTATCTGTGTCCTCTGGTCCTAGAATCCCCCACTATAGGAAACATCCTCTCCACATCCACTCTATCTGTGTACTCTGGTCCTAGACTTCCCCACTACAGGAAACATCCTCTCCACATCCACTCTATCTGTGTCCTCTGGTCCTAGACTCCCCCACTATAGGAAACATCCTCTCCACATCCACTCTATCTGTGTCCTCTGGTCCTAGACTCCCTCACTATAGGAAACATCCTCTCCACATCCACTCTATCTGTGTCCTCTGGTCCTAGACTCCCCCACTATAGGAAGCATCCTCTCCACATCCACTCTATCTGTGATCCTAGACCCCCCCACTATAGGAAACATCCTCTCCACATCCACTCTACCTGTGTCCCTCTGGTGCTAGGCTCCCTCGCAAAAGGAAACATCCTCTCCACACCTACTCTATATCTGTCCTCTGGTCCTAGACTCACCCAATATAGGAAATATCCTCTCCGCATCCACTCTATCTGTGTCCTCTGGTCCTAGACTCCCCCATGATAGGAAACATCCTCTCCACATCCACTCTATCTATGTCCTCTGGTCCTAGACTCCCCCACTATAGGAAACATCCTCTCCACAACCACTCTACCTGTGTCCTTCTGGTCCTAGACTCCCTCGCTATAGGAAACATACTCTTCACATCCACTCTATCTGTGGTCCTTTGGTCCTAAACTCCCCCACTATAGGAAACATCCTCTCTACATCCACTCTATCTGGGGTCCTTTGGTCCTAGACTCCCCCACTATGAGAAACATCATCTCCACATCCACTCTATCTGTGTCCTCTGCTCCTAGATTCCCCCACTATGGGAAACATCCTCTCCACATCCACTCTATCTGTGTCCTCTGGTCCAAGACTCCCACACGATAGGAAACATCCTGTCCACATCCACTCTATCTGTGTCCTCTGGTCCTAGACTCCCCCACTATAGGAAACATCCTCTCTACATCCACTCTGTCTGTGTCCTCTGGTCCTAGACTCCCCCACTATAGGAAACATCCTCTCCACATCCACTCTATCTGTGTCCTCTGGTCCTAGACTCCCCCACTATAGGAAACATCCTCTCCACATCCAATCTATCTGTGGTCCTAGACCCCCCACTATAGGAAACATCCTCTCCACATCCACTCTACCTGTGTTCTCTGGTCCTAGACTCCCCCAATATAGGAAACATCCTCTCCACATCCACTCTCTGTGTGTCCTCTGGTCCTAGACTCTCGCACTGTAGGAAACATCCTCTCCACATCCACTCTATCTGTGTCCACTGGTCCTACACTCCCCCACTTTAGGAAACATCCTCTCCACATCCACTCTATCTGTGTCCACTGGTCCTACACTCCCCCACTAAAGGAAACACCCTCTCCACATCCACTCTATCTGTGTACTCTGGTCTTAGACTCTCCCACTATAGGAAACATCCTCTCCACATCCACTCTACCTGTGTCCCTCTGGTCCTAGACTCCCTCGCTATAGGAAACATCCTCTCCACACCTATTCTATATCTGTCCTCTGGTCATAGTCTCCCCCACGATAGGAAACATCCTCTCCACATCCACTGTATCAGTGGTCCTTTGGTCCTAGACTCCCCCACTATAGGAAACATCCTCTCTACATCCACTCTGTCTGTGTCCTCTGGTCCTAGACTCCCCCACTACAGGAAACATCCTCTCCACATCCACTCTATCTGTGTCCTCTGGTCCTCGACTCCCCCACTATAGGAAACATCCTATCCACATCCACTCTATCTGTGCCCTCTGGTCCTAGACTCCCCCACTATAGGAAACATTCTCTCCACATCCACTCTATCTGTGTCCTCTGGTCCTAGACTCCCCCACTATAGGAAACATCCTCTCCATATCCAATCTATCTGTGGTCCTAGACCCCCCACTATAGGAAACATCCTCTCCACATCCACTCTACCTGTGTTCTCTGGTCCTAGACTCCCCCAATATAGGAAACATCCTCTCTACATCCACTCTCTGTGTGTCCTCTGGTCCTAGACTCTCCCACTGTAGGAAACATCCTCTCCACATCCACTCTATCTGTGTCCACTGGTCCTACACTCCCCCACTATAGGAAACATCCTCTCCACATCCACTCTATCTGTGTACTCTGGTCTTAGACTCTCCCACTATAGGAAACATCCTCTCCACATCCACTCTACCTGTGTCCCTCTGGTCCTAGACTCCCTCGCTATAGGAAACATCCTCTCCACACCTATTCTATATCTGTCCTCTGGTCATAGTCTCCACCACGATAGGAAACATCCTCTCCACATCCACTGTATCTGTGGTCCTTTGGTCCTAGACTCCCCCACTATAGGAAACATCCTCTCTACATCCACTCTGTCAGTGTCCTCTGGTCCTAGACTCCCCCACTATAGGAAACATCCTATCCACATCCACTCTATCTGTGCCCTCTGGTCCTAGACTCCCCCACTATAGGAAACATTCTCTCCACATCCACTCTATCTGTGTCCTCTGGTCCTAGACTCCCCCACTATAGGAAACATCCTCTCCACATCCAATCTATCTGTGGTCCTAGACCCCCCACTATAGGAAACATCCTCTCTACATCCACTCTGTCTGTGTCCTCTGGTCCTAGACTCCCCCACTACAGGAAATATCCTCTCCACATCCACTCTATCTGTGTCCTCTGGTCCTAGACTCCCCCACTATAGGAAACATCCTATCCACATCCACTCTATCTGTGCCCTCTGGTCCTAGACTCCCCCACTATAGGAAACATTCTCTCCACATCCACTCTATCTGTGTCCTCTGGTCCTAGACTCCCCCACTATAGGAAACATCCTCTCCATATCCAATCTATCTGTGGTCCTAGACCCCCCACTATAGGAAACATCCTCTCCACATCCACTCTACCTGTGTTCTCTGGTCCGAGACTCCCCCAATATAGGAAACATCCTCTCCACATCCACTCTCTGTGTGTCCTCTGGTCCTAGACTCTCCCACTGTAGGAAACATCCTCTCCACATCCACTCTATCTGTGTCCACTGGTCCTAGACTCCCCCACTATAGGAAACATCCTCTCCACATCCACTCTATCTGTGATCCTAGACCCCCCCACTATAGGAAACATCCTCTCCACATCCACTCTACCTGTGTCCCTCTGGTGCTAGGCTCCCTCGCAAAAGGAAACATCCTCTCCACACCTACTCTATATCTGTCCTCTGGTCCTAGACTCACCCAATATAGGAAATATCCTCTCCGCATCCACTCTATCTGTGTCCTCTGGTCCTAGACTCCCCCATGATAGGAAACATCCTCTCCACATCCACTCTATCTATGTCCTCTGGTCCTAGACTCCCCCACTATAGGAAACATCCTCTCCACAACCACTCTACCTGTGTCCTTCTGGTCCTAGACTCCCTCGCTATAGGAAACATACTCTTCACATCCACTCTATCTGTGGTCCTTTGGTCCTAAACTCCCCCACTATAGGAAACATCCTCTCTACATCCACTCTATCTGTGGTCCTTTGGTCCTAGACTCCCCCACTATGAGAAACATCATCTCCACATCCACTCTATCTGTGTCCTCTGCTCCTAGATTCCCCCACTATGGGAAACATCCTCTCCACATCCACTCTATCTGTGTCCTCTGGTCCAAGACTCCCACACGATAGGAAACATCCTGTCCACATCCACTCTGTCTGTGTCCTCTGGTACTAGACTCCCCCACTACAGGAAACATCCTCTCCACATCCACTCTATCTGTGTCCTCTGGTCCTAGACTCCCCCACTATAGGAAACATCCTCTCTACATCCACTCTGTCTGTGTCCTCTGGTCCTAGACTCCCCCACTATAGGAAACATCCTCTCCACATCCACTCTATCTGTGTCCTCTGGTCCTAGACTCCCCCACTATAGGAAACATCCTCTCCACATCCAATCTATCTGTGGTCCTAGACCCCCCACTATAGGAAACATCCTCTCCACATCCACTCTACCTGTGTTCTCTGGTCCTAGACTCCCCCAATATAGGAAACATCCTCTCCACATCCACTCTCTGTGTGTCCTCTGGTCCTAGACTCTCCCACTGTAGGAAACATCCTCTCCACATCCACTCTATCTGTGTCCACTGGTCCTACACTCCCCCACTTTAGGAAACATCCTCTCCACATCCACTCTATCTGTGTCCACTGGTCCTACACTCCCCCACTATAGGAAACACCCTCTCCACATCCACTCTACCTGTGTCCCTCTGGTCCTAGACTCCCTTGCTATAGGAAACATCCTCTCCACACCTATTCTATATCTGTCCTCTGGTCATAGTCTCCCCCACGATAGGAAACATCCTCTCCACATCCACTGTATCAGTGGTCCTTTGGTCCTAGACTCCCCCACTATAGGAAACATCCTCTCTACATCCACTCTGTCTGTGTCCTCTGGTCCTAGACTCCCCCACTACAGGAAATATCCTCTCCACATCCACTCTATCTGTGTCCTCTGGTCCTCGACTCCCCCACTATAGGAAACATTCTATCCACATCCACTCTATCTGTGCCCTCTGGTCCTAGACTCCCCCACTATAGGAAACATTCTCTCCACATCCACTCTATCTGTGTCCTCTGGTCCTAGACTCCCCCACTATAGGAAACATCCTCTCCATATCCAATCTATCTGTGGTCCTAGACCCCCCACTATAGGAAACATCCTCTCCACATCCACTCTACCTGTGTTCTCTGGTCCTAGACTCCCCCAATATAGGAAACATCCTCTCCACATCCACTCTCTGTGCGTCCTCTGGTCCTAGACTCTCCCACTGTAGGAAACATCCTCTCCACATCCACTCTATCTGTGTCCACTGGTCCTACACTCCCCCACTATAGGAAACATCCTCTCCACATCCACTCTATCTGTGTACTCTGGTCTTAGACTCTCCCACTATAGGAAACATCCTCTCCACATCCACTCTACCTGTGTCCCTCTGGTCCTAGACTCCCTCGCTATAGGAAACATCCTCTCCACACCTATTCTATATCTGTCCTCTGGTCATAGTCTCCACCACGATAGGAAACATCCTCTCCACATCCACTGTATCTGTGGTCCTTTGGTCCTAGACTCCCCCACTATAGGAAACATCCTCTCTACATCCACTCTGTCAGTGTCCTCTGGTCCTAGACTCCCCCACTATAGGAAACATCCTATCCAAATCCACTCTATCTGTGCCCTCTGGTCCTAGACTCCCCCACTATAGGAAACATTCTCTCCACATCCACTCTATCTGTGTCCTCTGGTCCTAGACTCCCCCACTATAGGAAACATCCTCTCCACATCCAATCTATCTGTGGTCCTAGACCCCCCACTATAGGAAACATCCTCTCTACATCCACTCTGTCTGTGTCCTCTGGTCCTAGACTCCCCCACTACAGGAAACATCCTCTCCACATCCACTCTATCTGTGTCCTCTGGTCCTAGACTCCCCCACTATAGGAAACATCCTATCCACATCCACTCTATCTGTGCCCTCTGGTCCTAGACTCCCCCACTATAGGAAACATTCTCTCCACATCCACTCTATCTGTGTCCTCTGGTCCTAGACTCCCCCACTATAGGAAACATCCTCTCCATATCCAATCTATCTCTGGTCCTAGACCCCCCACTATAGGAAACATCCTCTCCACATCCACTCTACCTGTGTTCTCTGGTCCTAGACTCCCCCAATATAGGAAACATCCTCTCCACATCCACTCTCTGTGTGTCCTCTGGTCCTAGACTCTCCCACTGTAGGAAACATCCTCTCCACATCCACTCTATCTGTGTCCACTGGTCCTACACTCCCCCACTATAGGAAACATCCTCTCCAAATCCACTCTATCTGTGTACTCTGGTCTTAGACTCTCCCACTATAGGAAACATCCTCTCCACATCCACTCTACCTGTGTCCCTCTGGTCCTAGACTCCCTCGCTATAGGAAACATCCTCTCCACACCTATTCTATATCTGTCCTCTGGTCATAGTCTCCACCACGATAGGAAACATCCTCTCCACATCCACTGTATCTGTGGTCCTTTGGTCCTAGACTCCCCCACTATAGGAAACATCCTCTCTACATCCACTCTGTCAGTGTCCTCTGGTCCTAGACTCCCCCACTATAGGAAACATCCTATCCACATCCACTCTATCTGTGCCCTCTGGTCCTAGACTACCCCACTATAGGAAACATTCTCTCCACATCCACTCTATCTGTGTCCTCTGGTCCTAGACTCCCCCACTATAGGAAACATCCTCTCCACATCCAATCTATCTGTGGTCCTAGACCCCCCACTATAGGAAACATCCTCTCCACATCCACTCTACCTGTTTCCCTCTGGTCCTAGGCTCCCTCGCGATAGGAAACATCCTCTCCACATCCACTCTATCTGTGTCCTCTGGTCCTAGACTCCCCCACTATAGGAAAGATCCTCACCACATCCACTCTATCTGTGTCCTCTGGTCCTAGACTGCCCCATGATAGGAAACATCCTCTCCAGATCCACTCTATCTATGTCTTCTGGTCCTAGACTCCCCCACTATAGGAAACATCCTCTCCACATCCACTCTGTCTGTGTCCTCTGGTCCTAGACTCCCCCACTATAGGAAACATCCTCTCCACATCCACTCTATCTGTGTACTCTGGTCCTAGACTTCCCCACTACAGGAAACATCCTCTCCACATCCACTCGATCTGTGTCCTCTGGTCCTAGACTCCCCCACTATAGGAAACATCCTCTCCACATCCACTCTATCTGTGTCCTCTGGTCCTAGACTCCCCCACTATAGGAAACATCCTCTCCACATCCAATCTATCTGTGTCCTCTGGTCTTAGAATCCCCCACTATAGGAAACATCCTCTCCACATCCACTCTATCTGTGTACTCTGGTCCTAGACTTCCCCACTACAGGAAACATCCTCTCCACATCCACTCTATCTGTGTCCTCTGGTCCTAGACTCCCCCACTATAGGAAACATCCTCTCCACAGCCACTCTATCTGTGTCCTCTGGTCCTAGACTCCCCCACTATAGGAAACATCCTCTCCACATCCACTCTATCTGTGATCCTAGACCCCCCCACTATACGAAACATCCTCTCCACATCCACTCTACCTGTGTCCCTCTGGTGCTAGGCTCCCTCGCAAAAGGAAACATCCTCTCCACACCTACTCTATATCTGTCCTCTGGTCCTAGACTCACCCAATATAGGAAATATCCTCTCCGCATCCACTCTATCAGTGTCCTCTGGTCCTAGACTCCCCCATGATAGGAAACATCCTCTCCACATCCACTCTATCTATGTCCTCTGGTCCTAGACTCCCCCACTATAGGAAACATCCTCTCCACAACCACTCTACCTGTGTCCTTCTGGTCCTAGATTCCCTCGCTATAGGAAACATACTCTTCACATCCACTCTATCTGTGGTCCTTTGGTCCTAAACTCCCCCACTATAGGAAACATCCTCTCTACATCCACTCTATCTGTGGTCCTTTGGTCCTAGACTCCCCCACTATGAGAAACATCATCTCCACATCCACTCTGTCTGTGTCCTCTGGTACTAGACTCCCCCACTACAGGAAACATCCTCTCCACATCCACTCTATCTGTGTCCTCTGGTCCTAGACTCCCCCACTATAGGAAACATCCTCTCTACATCCACTCTGTCTGTGTCCTCTGGTCCTAGACTCCCCCACTATAGGAAACATCCTCTCCACATCCACTCTATCTGTGTCCTCTGGTCCTAGACTCCCCCACTATAGGAAACATCCTCTCCACATCCAATCTATCTGTGGTCCTAGACCCCCCACTATAGGAAACATCCTCTCCACATCCACTCTACCTGTGTTCTCTGGTCCTAGACTCCCCCAATATAGGAAACATCCTCTCCACATCCACTCTCTGTGTGTCCTCTGGTCCTAGACTCTCCCACTGTAGGAAACATCCTCTTCACATCCACTCTATCTGTGTCCACTGGTCCTACACTCCCCCACTATTGGAAACATCCTCTCCACATCCACTCTATCTGTGTCCACTGGTCCTACACTCCCCCACTATAGGAAACACCCTCTCCACATCCACTCTATCTGTGTACTCTGGTCTTAGACTCTCCCACTATAGGAAACATCCTCTCCACATCCACTCTACCTGTGTCCCTCTGGTCCTAGACTCCCTCGCTATAGGAAACATCCTCTCCACACCTATTCTATATCTGTCCTCTGGTCATAGTCTCCCCCACGATAGGAAACATCCTCTCCACATCCACTGTATCAGTGGTCCTTTGGTCCTAGACTCCCCCACTATAGGAAACATCCTCTCTACATCCACTCTGTCTGTGTCCTCTGGTCCTAGACTCCCCCACTACAGGAAACATCCTCTCCACATCCACTCTATCAGTGTCCTCTGGTCCTAGACTCCCCCACTATAGGAAACATCCTATCCACATCCACTCTATCTGTGCCCTCTGGTCCTAGACTCCCCCTATAGGAAACATTCTCTCCACATCCACTCTATCTGTGTCCTCTGGTCCTAGACTCCCCCACTATAGGAAACATCCTCTCCATATCCAATCTATCTGTGGTCCTAGACCCCCCACTATAGGAAACATCCTCTCCACATCCACTCTACCTGTGTTCTCTGGTCCTAGACTCCCCCAATATAGGAAACATCCTCTCCACATCCACTCTCTGTGTGTCCTCTGGTCCTAGACTCTCCCACTGTAGGAAACATCCTCTCCACATCCACTCTATCTGTGTCCACTGGTCCTACACTCCCCCACTATAGGAAACATCCTCTCCACATCCACTCTATCTGTGTACTCTGGTCTTAGACTCTCCCACTATAGGAAACATCCTCTCCACATCCACTCTACCTGTGTCCCTCTGGTCCTAGACTCCCTCGCTATAGGAAACATCCTCTCCACACCTATTCTATATCTGTCCTCTGGTCATAGTCTCCACCACGATAGGAAACATCCTCTCCACATCCACTGTATCTGTGGTCCTTTGGTCCTAGACTCCCCCACTATAGGAAACATCCTCTCTACATCCACTCTGTCAGTGTCCTCTGGTCCTAGACTCCCCCACTACAGGAAACATCCTCTCCACATCCACTCTATCTGTGTCCTCTGGTCCTAGACTCCCCCACTATAGGAAACATCCTATCCACATCCACTCTATCTGTGCCCTCTGGTCCTAGACTCCCCCACTATAGGAAACATTCTCTCCACATCCACTCTATCTGTGTCCTCTGGTCCTAGACACCCCCACTATAGGAAACATCCTCTCCACATCCAATCTATCTGTGGTCCTAGACCCCCCACTATAGGAAACATCCTCTCCACATCCACTCTACCTGTGTCCCTCTGGTCCTAGGCTCCCTCGCGATAGGAAACATCCTCTCCACATCCACTCTATCTGTGTCCTCTGGTCCTAGACTCCCCCACTATAGGAAAGATCCTCACCACATCCACTCTATCTGTGTCCTCTGGTCCTAGACTGCCCCATGATAGGAAACATCCTCTCCAGATCCACTCTATCTATGTCTTCTGGTCCTAGACTCCCCCACTATAGGAAACATCCTCTCCACATCCACTCTGTCTGTGTCCTCTGGTCCTAGACTCCCCCACTATAGGAAACATCCTCTTCACATCCACTCTATCTGTGTACTCTGGTCCTAGACTTCCCCACTACAGGAAACATCCTCTCCACATCCACTCGATCTGTGTCCTCTGGTCCTAGACTCCCCCACTATAGGAAACATCCTCTCCACATCCACTCTATCTGTGTCCTCTGGTCCTAGACTCCCCCACTATAGGAAACATCCTCTCCACATCCAATCTATCTGTGTCCTCTGGTCCTAGAATCCCCCACTATAGGAAACATCCTCTCCACATCCACTCTATCTGTGTACTCTGGTCCTAGACTTCCCCACTACAGGAAACATCCTCTCCACATCCACTCTATCTGTGTCCTCTGGTCCTAGACTCCCCCACTATAGGAAACATCCTCTCCACATCCACTCTATCTGTGTCCTCTGGTCCTAGACTCCCCCACTATAGGAAACATCCTCTCCACATCCACTCTATCTGTGTCCTCTGGTCCTAGACTCCCCCACTATAGGAAACATCCTCTCCACATCCACTCTATCTGTGATCGTAGACCCCCCCACTATAGGAAACATCCTCTCCACATCCACTCTACCTGTGTCCCTCTGGTGCTAGGCTCCCTCGCAAAAGGAAACATCCTCTCCACACCTACTCTATATCTGTCCTCTGGTCCTAGACTCACCCAATATAGGAAATATCCTCTCCGCATCCACTCTATCTGTGTCCTCTGGTCCTAGACTCCCCCATGATAGGAAACATCCTCTCCACATCCACTCTATCTATGTCCTCTGGTCCTAGACTCCCCCACTATAGGAAACATCCTCTCCACAACCACTCTACCTGTGTCCTTCTGGTCCTAGACTCCCTCGCTATAGGAAACATACTCTTCACATCCACTCTATCTGTGGTCCTTTGGTCCTAAACTCCCCCACTATAGGAAACATCCTCTCTACATCCACTCTATCTGTGGTCCTTTGGTCCTAGACTCCCCCAATATGAGAAACATCATCTCCACATCCACTCTATCTGTGTCCTCTGCTCCTAGATTCCCCCACTATGGGAAACATCCTCTCCACATCCACTCTATCTGTGTCCTCTGGTCCAAGACTCCCACACGATAGGAAACATCCTGTCCACATCCACTCTGTCTGTGTCCTCTGGTACTAGACTCCCCCACTACAGGAAACATCCTCTCCACATCCACTCTATCTGTGTCCTCTGGTCCTAGACTCCCCCACTATAGGAAACATCCTCTCTACATCCACTCTGTCTGTGTCCTCTGGTCCTAGACTCCCCCACTATAGGAAATATCCTCTCCACATCCACTCTATCTGTGTCCTCTGTCCTAGACTTCCCCACTATAGGAAACATCCTCTCCACATCCACTCTACCTGTGTCCCTCTGGTCCTAGACTCCCTCGCTATAGGAAACATCCTCTCCACACCTACTCTATATCTGTCCTCTGGTCATAGTCTCCCCCAGTATAGGAAACATCCTCTCCACATCCACTCTGTCTGTGCCCTCTGGTCCTAGACTCCCCCACTATAGGAAACATCCTCTCCACATCCACTCTGTCTGTGTCCTCTGGTCCTAGACTCCCCCACTATAGGAAACATCCTCTCCACATCCACTCTATCCGTGTCCTCTGGTCCTAGACTCCCCACTATAGGAATCATCCTCTCCACATCCAATCTATCTGTGGTCCTAGACACCCCACTATAGGAAATATCCTCTCCACATCCACTCTCTGTGTGGTCCTAGACTCTCCCACTGTAGGAAACATCCCCTCCACATCCACTCTATCTGTGTCCACTGGTCCTACACTCTCCCACTATAGGAAACATCCTCTCCACATCCACTCTACCTGTGTCCCTCTGGTCCTAGACTCCCTCGCTATAGGAAACATCCTCTCCACACCTACTCTATATCTGTCCTCTGCTCCTTGACTCACCCACTATCGGAAATACCCTCTCCACATCCACTCTAACTGTGTCCTCTGGTCCTAGTCTCCCCCACGATAGGAAACATCCTGTCCACATCCACAGTATCTGTGGTCCTTTGGTCCTAGACACCCCCACTATAGGAAACATCCTCTCTACATCCACTCTGTCTGTGTCCTCTGGTCCTAGACTCGCCCACTATAGGAAACATCCTCTCCACATCCACTCTATCTATATCCTCTGGTCCTAGACTCCCCCACTATAGGAAACATCCTCTCCACATCCACTCTATCTGTGTCCTCTGGTCCTAGACTCCCCCACTATAGGAAACATACTCTCCACATCCACTCTATCTGTGTTCTCTGGTCCTAGACTCCCCCAATGTAGGAAACATCATCTCCACATCCACTCTCTGTGTGTCCTCTGGTCCTAGACTCTCCCACTGTAGGAAACATCCTCTCCACATCCACTGTATCTGTGTCCACTGGTCCTACACTCCCCCACTATAGGAAACATCCTCTCCACATCCACTCTATCTGTGTACTCTGGTCTTAGACTCTCCCACTATAGGAAACATCCTCTCCACATCCACTCTACCTGTGTCCCTCTGGTCCTAGACTCCCTCGCTATAGGAAACATCCTCTCCACACCTACTCTATATCTGTCCTCTGGTCATAGTCTCCCCCACTATAGGAAGCATCCTCTCCACATCCACTCTATCTGTGCCCTCTGGTCCTAGACTCCCCCACTATAGGAAACATCCTCTCCACATCCACTCTATCTGTGCCCTCTGGTCCTAGACTCCCCCACTATAGGAAACATCCTCTCTACATCCACTCTGTCTATATCCTCTGGTCCTAGACTCCCCCACTATAGGAAACATCCTCTCCACATCCACTCTATCTGTGTCCTCTGGTCCTAGACTCCCCCACTATAGGAAACATACTCTCCACATCCACTCTATCTGTGTTCTCTGGTCCTAGACTCCCCCAATATAGGAAACATCCTCTCCACATCCACTCTCTGTGTGTCCTCTGGTCCTAGACTCTCCCACTGTAGGATACATCCTCTCCACATCCACTCTATCTGTGTCCACTGGTCCTACACTCCCCCACTATAGGAAACATCCTCTCCACATCCACTCTATCTGTGTACTCTGGTCTTAGACTCTCCCACTATAGGAAACATCCTCTCCACATCCACTCTACCTGTGTCCCTCTGGTCCTAGACTCCCTCGCTATAGGAAATATCCTCTCCACACCTACTCTATATCTGTCCTCTGGTCATAGTCTCCCCCAAGATAGGAAACATCCTCTCCACATCCACTGTATCTGTGGTAATTTGGTCCAAGACTCCCCCACTATAGGAAACATCCTCTCTACATCCACTCTGTCTGTGTCCTCTGGTCCTAGACTCCCCCACTATAGGAAACATCCTCTCCACATCCACTCTATCTGTGCCCTCTGGTCCTAGACTCCCCCACTATAGGAAACATCCTCTCCACATCCACTCTATCCGTGTCCTCTGGTCCTAGACTCCCCCACTATAGGAAACATCCTCTCCACATCCAATCTATCTGTGGTCCTAGACTCCCCCACTATAGGAAACATCCTCTCCACATCCACTCTATCTGTGTCCTCTGTCCTAGACTTCCCCACTATAGGAAACATCCTCTCCACATCCACTCTACCTGTGTCCCTCTGGTCCCAGACTCCCTCGCTATAGGAAACATCCTCTCCACACCTACTCTATATCTGTCCTCTGGTCCTAGACTCCCCCACTATAGGAAACATCCTCTCCACATCCACTCTACCTGTGTCCTTCTGGTCCTAGACTCCCTCGCTATAGGAAACATACTCTTCACATCCACTCTATCTGTGGTCCTTTGGTCCTAAACTCCCCCGCTATAGGAAACATCCTCTCTACATCCACTCTATCTGTGGTCCTTTGGTCCTAGACTCCCCCACTATAGGAAACATCCTCTCCACATCCACTCTGTCTGTGTCCTCTGGTCCTAGACTCCCCCACTATAGGAAACATCCTCTCCACATCCACTCTATCTGTGCCCTCTGGTCCTAGACTCCCCCACTATAGGAAACATCCTCTCCACATCCACTCTGTCTGTGTCCTCTGGTCCTAGACTCCCCCACTATAGGAAACATCCTCTCCACATCCACTCTATCTGTGCCCTCTGGTCCTAGACTCGCCCACTATAGGAAACATCCTCTCCACATCCACTCTATCTATATCCTCTGGTCCTAGACTCCCCCACTATAGGAAACATCCTCTCCACATCCACTCTATCTGTGTCCTCTGGTCCTAGCCTCCCCCACTATAGGAAACATACTCTCCACATCCACTCTATCTGTGTTCTCTGGTCCTAGACTCCCCCAATGTAGGAAACATCATCTCCACATCCACTCTCTGTGTGTCCTCTGGTCCTAGACTCTCCCACTGTAGGAAACATCCTCTCCACATCCACTCTATCTGTGTCCACTGGTCCTACACTCCCCCACTATAGGAAACATCCTCTCCACATCCACTCTATCTGTGTACTCTGGTCTTAGACTCTCCCACTATAGGAAACATCCTCTCCACATCCACTCTACCTGTGTCCCTCTGGTCCTAGACTCCCTCGCTATAGGAAACATCCTCTCCACACCTACTCTATATCTGTCCTCTGGTCATAGTCTCCCCCACTATAGGAAGCATCCTCTCCACATCAACTCTATCTGTGCCCTCTGGTCCTAGACTCCCCCACTATAGGAAACATCCTCTCCACATCCACTCTATCTGTGCCCTGTGGTCCTAGACTCCCCCACTATAGGAAACATCCTCTCTACATCCACTCTGTCTGTGTCCTCTGGTCCTAGACACGCCCACTATAGGAAACATCCTCTCCACATCCACTCTATCTATATCCTCTGGTCCTAGACTCCCCCACTATAGGAAACATCCTCTCCACATCCACTCTATCTGTGTCCTCTGGTCCTAGACTCCCCCACTATAGGAAACATACTCTCCACATCCACTCTATCTGTGTTCTCTGGTCCTAGACTCCCCCAATATAGGAAACATCCTCTCCACATCCACTCTCTGTGTGTCCTCTGGTCCTAGACTCTCACACTGTAGGATACATCCTCTCCACATCCACTCTATCTGTGTCCACTGGTCCTACACTCCCCCACTATAGGAAACATCCTCTCCACATCCACTCTATCTGTGTACTCTGGTCTTAAACTCTCCCACTATAGGAAACATCCTCTCCACATCCACTCTACCTGTGTCCCTCTGGTCCTAGACTCCCTCGCTATAGGAAATATCCTCTCCACACCTACTCTATATCTGTCCTCTGGTCATAGTCTCCCCCAAGATAGGAAACATCCTCTCCACATCCACTGTATCTGTGGTAATTTGGTCCAAGACTCCCCCACTATAGGAAACATCCTCTCTACATCCACTCTGTCTGTGTCCTCTGGTCCTAGACTCCCCCACTATAGGAAACATCCTCTCCACATCCACTCTATCTGTGCCCTCTGGTCCTAGACTCCCCCACTATAGGAAACATCCTCTCCACATCCACTCTATCCGTGTCCTCTGGTCCTAGACTCCCCCACTATAGGAAACATCCTCTCCACATCCAATCTATCTTTGGTCCTAGACTCCCCCACTATAGGAAACATCCTCTCCACATCCACTCTGTCTGTGTCCTCTGGTCCTAGACTCCCCCACTATAGGAATCATCCTCTCCACATCCACTCTCTGTGTGTCCTCTGGTCCTAGACTCTCCCACTGTAGGAAACATCCTCTCCACATCCACTCTATCTGTGTCCACTGGTCCTACACTCCCCCACTATAGGAAACATCCTCTCCACATCCACTCTATCTGTGTCCACTGGTCCTACACTCCCCCACTATAGGAAACATCCTCTCCACATCCACTCTATCTGTGTACTCTGGTCTTAGACTCTCCCACTATAGGAAACATCCTCTCCACATCCACTCTATCTGTGCCCTCTGGTCCTAGACTCCCCCACTATAGGAAACATCCTCTCCACATCCACTCTATCTGTGCCCTCTGGTCCTAGACTCCCCCACTATAGGAAACATCCTCTCTACATCCACTCTGTCTGTGTCCTCTGGTCCTAGACACGCCCACTATAGGAAACATCATCTCCACGTCCACTCTATCTATATCCTCTGGTCCTAGACTCCCCCACTATTGGAAACATCCTCTCCACATCCACTCTATCTGTGTCTTCTGGTCCTAGACTCCCCCACTATAGGAAACATACTCTCCACATCCACTCTATCTGTGTTCTCTGGTCCTAGACTCCCCCAATATAGGAAACATCCTCTCCACATCCACTCTCTGTGTGTCCTCTGGTCCTAGACTCTCCCACTGTAGGAAACATCCTATCCACATCCACTCTATCTGTGTCCACTGGTCCTACACTCCCCCACTATAGGAAACATCCTCTCCACATCCACTCTATCTGTGCCCTCTGGTCCTAGACTCCCCCACTATAGGAAACATCCTCTCCACATCCACTCTATCCGTGTCCTCTGGTCCTAGACTCCCCCACTATAGGAAACATCCTCTCCACATCCAATCTATCTGTGGTCCTAGACTCCCCCACTATAGGAAACATCCTCTCCACATCCACTCTATCTGTGTACTCTGGTCTTAGACTCTCCCACTATAGGAAACATCCTCTCCACATCCACTCTACCTGTGTCCCTCTGGTCCTAGACTCCCTCGCTATAGGAAACATCCTCTCCACACCTACTCTATATCTGTCCTCTGGTCATAGTCTCCCCCAAGATAGGAAACATCCTCTCCACATCCACTGTATCTGTGGTAATTTGGTCCAAGACTCCCCCACTATAGGAAACATCCTCTCTACATCCACTCTGTCTGTGTCCTCTGGTCCTAGACTCCCCCACTATAGGAAACATCCTCTCCACATCCACTCTATCTGTGCCCTCTGGTCCTAGACTCCCCCACTATAGGAAACATCCTCTCCACATCCACTCTATCCGTGTCCTCTGGTCCTAGACTCCCCCACTATAGGAAACATCCTCTCCACATCCAATCTATCTGTGGTCCTAGACTCCCCCACTATAGGAAACATCCTCTCTACATCCACTCTGTCTGTGTCCTCTGGTCCTAGACTCCCCCACTATAGGAAACATCCTCTCCACATCCACTCTATCTGTGCCCTCTGGTCCTAGACTCCCCCACTATAGGAAACATCCTCTCCACATCCACTCTATCCGTGTCCTCTGGTCCTAGACTCCCCCACTATAGGAAACATCCTCTCCACATCCAATCTATCTGTGGTCCTAGACTCCCCCACTATAGGAAACATCCTCTCCACATCCACTCTATCTGTGTCCTCTGTCCTAGACTTCCCCACTATAGGAAACATCCTCTCCACATCCACTCTACCTGTGTCCCTCTGGTCCTAGACTCCCTCGCTATAGGAAACATCCTCTCCACACCTACTCTATATCTGTCCTCTGGTCCTAGACTCCCCCACTATAGGAAACATCCTCTCTACATCCACTCTGTCTGTGTCCTCTGGTCCTAGACTCCCCCACTATAGGAAACATCCTCTCCACATCCACTCTATCTGTGCCCTCTGGTCCTAGACTCCCCCACTATAGGAAACATCCTCTCCACATCCACTCTATCCGTGTCCTCTGGTCCTAGACTCCCCCACTATAGGAAACATCCTCTCCACATCCAATCTATCTGTGGTCCTAGACTCCCCCACTATAGGAAACATCCTCTCTACATCCACTCTGTCTGTGTCCTCTGGTCCTAGACTCCCCCACTATAGGAAACATCCTCTCCACATCCACTCTATCTGTGCCCTCTGGTCCTAGACTCCCCCACTATAGGAAACATCCTCTCCACATCCACTCTATCCGTGTCCTCTGGTCCTAGACTCCCCCAATATAGGAAACATCCTCTCCACATCCAATCTATCTGTGGTCCTAGACTCCCCCACTATAGGAAACATCCTCTCCACATCCACTCTATCTGTGTCCTCTGTCCTAGACTTCCCCACTATAGGAAACATCCTCTCCACATCCACTCTACCTGTGTCCCTCTGGTCCTAGACTCCCTCGCTATAGGAAACATCCTCTCCACACCTACTCTATATCTGTCCTCTGGTCCTAGACTCCCCCACTATAGGAAACATCCTCTCCACATCCACTCTACCTGTGTCCTTCTGGTCCTAGACTCCCTCGCTATAGGAAACATACTCTTCACATCCACTCTATCTGTGGTCCTTTGGTCCTAAACTCCCCCACTATAGGAATCATCCTCTCTACATCCACTCTATCTGTGGTCCTTTGGTCCTAGACTCCCCCACTATAGGAAACATCCTCTCCACATCCACTCTGTCTGTGTCCTCTGGTCCTAGACTCCCCCACTATAGGAAACATCCTCTCCACATCCACTCTATCTGTGCCCTCTGGTCCTAGACTCCCCCACTATAGGAAACATCCTCTCCACATCCACTCTGTCTGTGTCCTCTGGTCCTAGACTCCCCCACTATAGGAAACATCCTCTCTACATCCACTCTATCTGTGCCCTCTGGTCCTAGACTCCCCCACTATAGGAAACATCCTCTCCACATCCACTCTATCCGTGTCCTCTGGTCCTAGACACCCCCACTATAGGAAATATCCTCTCCACATCCACTCTCTGTCTGGTCCTAGACTCTCCCACTGTAGGAAACATCCCCTCCACATCCACTCTATCTGTGTCCACTGGTCCTACACTCTCCCACTATAGGAAACATCCTCTCCACATCCACTCTACCTGTGTCCCTCTGGTCCTAGACTCCCTCGCTATAGGAAACATCCTCTCCACACCTACTCTATATCTGTCCTCTGCTCCTTGACTCACCCACTATAGGAAATACCCTCTCCACATCCACTCTAACTGTGTCCTCTGGTCCTAGTCTCCCCCACGATAGGAAACATCCTGTCCACATCCACAGTATCTGTGGTCCTTTGGTCCTAGACACCCCCACTATAGGAAACATCCTCTCTACATCCACTCTGTCTGTGTCCTCTGGTCCTAGACTCGCCCACTATAGGAAACATCCTCTCCACATCCACTCTATCTATATCCTCTGGTCCTAGACTCCCCCACTATAGGAAACATCCTCTCCACATCCACTCTATCTGTGTCCTCTGGTCCTAGACTCCCCCACTATAGGAAACATACTCTCCACATCCACTCTATCTGTATTCTCTGGTCCTAGACTCCCCCAATATAGGAAACATCCTCTCCACATCCACTCTCTGTGTGTCCTCTGGTCCTAGACTCTCCCACTGTAGGAAACATCCTCTCCACATCCACTCTATCTGTGTCCACTGGTCCTAGACTCCCCCACTATAGGAAACATCCTCTCCATATCCACTCTATCCGTGTCCTCTGGTCCTAGACTCCCCCACTATAGGAAACATCCTCTCCACATCCAATCTATCTGTGGTCCTAGACTCCCCCACTATAGGAAACATCCTCTCCACACCTACTCTATATCTGTCCTCTGGTCATAGTCTCCCCCACTATAGGAAGCATCCTCTCCACATCCACTCTATCTGTGCCCTCTGGTCCTAGACTCCCCCACTATAGGAAACATCCTCTCCACATCCACTCTATCTGTGCCCTCTGGTCCTAGACTCCCCCACTATAGGAAACATCCTCTCTACATCCACTCTGTCTGTGTCCTCTGGTCCTAGACACGCCCACTATAGGAAACATCCTCTCCACATCCACTCTATCTATATCCTCTGGTCCTAGACTCCCCCACTATAGGAAACATCCTCTCCACATCCACTCTATCTGTGTCCTCTGATCCTAGACTCCCCCACTATAGGAAACATACTCTCCACATCCACTCTATCTGTGTTCTCTGGTCCTAGACTCCCCCAATATAGGAAACATCCTCTCCACATCCACTCTCTGTGTGTCCTCTGGTCCTAGACTCTCCCACTGTAGGAAACATCCTCTCTACATCCACTCTATCTGTGTCCACTGGTCCTACACTCCCCCACTATAGGAAACATCCTCTCCACATCCACTCTATCTGTGTACTCTGGTCTTAGACTCTCCCACTATAGGAAACATCCTCTCCACATCCACTCTACCTGTGTCCCTATGGTCCTAGACTCCCTCGCTATAGGAAACATCCTCTCCACACCTACTCTATATCTGTCCTCTGGTCATAGTCTCCCCCAAGATAGGAAACATCCTCTCCACATCCACTGTATCTGTGGTAATTTGGTCCAAGACTCCCCCACTATAGGAAACATCCTCTCTACATCCACTCTGTCTGTGTCCTCTGGTCCTAGACTCCCCCACTATAGGAAACATCCTCTCCACATCCACTCTATCTGTGCCCTCTGGTCCTAGACTCCCCCACTATAGGAAACATCCTCTCCACATCCACTCTATCCGTGTCCTCTGGTCCTAGACTCCCCCACTATAGGAAACATCCTCTCCACATCCAATCTATCTGTGGTCCTAGACTCCCCCACTATAGGAAACATCCTCTCCACATCCACTCTATCTGTGTCCTCTGTCCTAGACTTCCCCACTATAGGAAACATCCTCTCAACATCCACTCTACCTGTGTCCCTCTGGTCCTAGACTCCCTCGCTATAGGAAACATCCTCTCCACACCTACTCTATATCTGTCCTCTGGTCCTAGACTCCCCCACTATAGGAAACATCCTCTCCACATCCACTCTACCTGTGTCCTTCTGGTCCTAGACTCCCTCGCTATAGGAAACATACTCTTCACATCCACTCTATCTGTGGTCCTTTGGTCCTAAACTCCCCCACTATAGGAAACATCCTCTCTACATCCACTCTATCTGTGGTCCTTTGGTCCTAGACTCCCCCACTATGAGAAACATCATCTCCACATCCACTCTATCTGTGTCCTCTGCTCCTAGATTCCCCCACTATGGGAAACATCATCTCCACATCCACTCTATCTGTGTCCTCTGCTCCTAGATTCCCCCACTATGGGAAACATCCTCTCCACATCCACTCTATCTGTGTCCTCTGGTCCAAGAGTCCCACACGATAGGAAACATCCTGTCCACATCCACTCTGTCTGTGTCCTCTGGTACTAGACTCCCCCACTATAGGAAACATCCTCTCCACATCCACTCTATCTGTGTCCTCTGGTCCTAGACTCCCCCACTATAGGAAACATCCTCTCCACATCCACTCTATCTGTGTCCTCTGGTCCTAGACTCCCCCACTATAGGAAACATCCTCTCCACATCCACTCTATCTGTGTCCTCTGTCCTAGACTTCCCCAGTATAGGAAACATCCTCTCCACATCCACTCTACCTGTGTCCCTCTGGTCCTAGACTCCCTCGCTATAGGAAACATCCTCTCCACACCTACTCTATATCTGTCCTCTGGTCATAGTCTCCCCCACTATAGGAAACATCCTCTCCACATCCACTGTATCTGTGGTAATTTGGTCCAAGACTCCCCCACTACAGGAAACATCCTCTCCACATCCATTCTATCTGTGTCCTCTGGTCCTAGACTCCCCCACTATAGGAAACATCCTCTCCACATCCACTCTATCTGTGTACTCTGGTCTTAGACTCTCCCACTATAGGAAACATCCTTCCACATCCACTCTATCAGTGCCCTCTGGTCCTAGACTCCCCCACTATAGGAAACATCCTCTCCACATCCACTCTATCTGTGTCCTCTGGTCCTAGACTCCCCCACTATAGGAAACATACTCTCCACATCCACTCTATCTGTGTTCTCTGGTCCTAGATTCCCCCACTATGGGAAACATCCTCTCCACATCCACTCTATCTGTGTCCTCTGGTCCAAGACTCCCACACGATAGGAAACATCCTCTCCACATCCACTCTATCTGTGTACTCTGGTCTTAGACTCTCCCACTATAGGAAACATCCTCTCCACATCCACTCTACCTGTGTCCCTCTGGTCCTAGACTCCCTCGCTATAGGAAACATCCTCTCCACATCCACTGTATCTGTGGTAATTTGGTCCAAGTCTCCCCCACTATAGGAAACATCCTCTCCACATCCACTCTATCTGTGCCCTCTGGTCCTAGACTCCCCCACTATAGGAAACATCCTCTCCACATCCACTCTATCCGTGTCCTCTGGTCCTAGACTCCCCCACTATAGGAAACATCCTCTCCACATCCAATCTATCTGTGGTCCTAGACCCCCCACTATAGGAAACATCCTCTCCACATCCACTCTACCTGTGTCCCTCTGGTCCTAGACTCCCTCGCTATAGGAAACATCCTCTCCACACCTACTCTATATCTGTCCTCTGCTCCTTGACTCACCCACTATAGGAAATACCCTCTCCACATCCACTCTAACTGTGTCCTCTGGTCCTAGTCTCCCCCACGATAGGAAACATCCCTGTCCACATCCACAGTATCTGTGGTCCTTTGGTCCTAGACACCCCCACTATAGGAAACATCCTCTCTACATCTACTCTGTCTGTGTCCTCTGGTCCTAGACTCGCCCACTATAGGAAACATCCTCTCCACATCCACTCTATCTATATCCTCTGGTCCTAGACCCCCACTATAGGAAACATCCTCTCCACATCCACTCTATCTGTGTCCTCTGGTCCTAGACTCCCCCACTATAGGAAACATACTCTCCACATCCACTCTATCTGTGTTCTCTGGTCCTAGAATCCCCCAATATAGGAAACATCCTCTCCACATCCACTCTCTGTGTGTCCTCTGGTCCTAGACTCTCCCACTGTAGGAAACATCCTCTCCACATCCACTCTATCTGTGTCCTCTGCTCCTAGACTCCCCCACTATGGGAAACATCCTCTCCACATCCACTCTATCTGTGTCCTCTGGTCCAAGACTCCCACACGATAGGAAACATACTGTCCACATCCACTCTGTCTGTGTCCTCTGGTACCAGACTCCCCCACTACAGGAAACATCCTCTCCACATCCACTCTATCTGTGTCCTCTGGTCCTAGACTCCCCCACTATAGGAAACATCCTCTCTACATCCACTCTGTCTGTGTCCTCTGGACCTAGACTCCCCCACTATAGGAAACATCCTCTCCACATCCACTCTATCTGTGTCCTCTGGTCCTAGACTCCCCCACTACAGGAAACATCCTCTCCACATCCACTCTATCTGTGTCCTCTGGTCCTAGACTCCCCCACTATAGGAAACATCCTCTCCACATCCACTCTATCTGTGTCCTCTGGTCCTAGACTCCCCCACTATAGGAAACATCCTCTCCACATCCACTCCATCTGTGTCCTCTGGTCCTAGACTCCCCCACTATAGGAAACATCCTCTCCACATCCAATCTAACTGTGGTCCTAGACCCCCCACTATAGGAAACATCCTCTCCACATCCACTCTTCCTGTGTTCTCTGGTCCTAGACTCCCCCAATATAGGAAACTTCCTCTCCACATCCACTCTCTGTGTGTCCTCTGGTCCTAGACTCTCTCACTGTAGGAAACATCCTCTCCACATCCACTCTATCTGTGTCCACTGGTCCTACACTCCCCCACAATAGGAAACATCCTCTCCACATCCACTCTACCTGTGTCCCTCTGGTCCTAGACTCTCCCACTACAGGAAACATCCTCTCCACATCCACTCTACCTGTGTCCCTCTGGTCCTAGACTCCCTCGCTATAGGAAACATCCTCTCCACACCTACTCTATATCTGTCCTCTGGTCATAGTCTCCCCCACTATAGGAAACATCCTCTCCACATCCACTGTATCTGTGGTACTTTGGTCCTAGACTCCCCCACTATAGGAAACATCCTCTCTACATCCACTCTGTCTGTGTCCTCTGGTCCTAGACTCCCCCACTATAGGAAACATCCTCTCCACATCCACTCTCTCTGTGTCCTCTGGTCCTAGACTCCCCCACTATAGGAAACATCCTCTCCACATCCACTCTATCTGTGTCCTCTGGTCCTAGACTCCCCCACTATAGGAAACATACTCTCCACATCCACTCTATCTGTGTACTCTGGTCCTAGACTCCCCCACTATAGGAAACATCCTCTCCACATCCAATCTATCTGTGGTCCTAGACCCCCCACTATAGGAAACATCCTCTCCACATCCACTCTACCTGTGTCCCTCTGGTCCTAGGCTCCCTCGCTATAGGAAACATCCTCTCCACATCCACTCTATCTGTGCCCTCTGGTCCTAGACTCCCCCACTATAGGAAACATCCTCTCCACATCCACTCTATCTGTGTCCTCTGGTCCTAGACTCCCCCACTATAGGAAACATCCTCTCCACATCCACTCTATCTGTGTCCTCTGGTCCTAGACTCCCTCGCTATAGGAAACATCCTCTCCACACCTACTCTATATCTGTCCTCTGCTCCTTGACTCACCCACTATAGGAAATATCCTCTCCACATCCACTCTAACTGTGTCCTCTGGTCCTAGTCTCCCCCACGATAGGAAACATCCTGTCCACATCCACAGTATCAGTGGTCCTTTGGTCCTAGACACCCCCACTATAGGAAACATCCTCTCTGCATCCACTCTGTCTGTGTCCTCTGGTCCTAGACTCGCCCACTATAGGAAACATCCTCTCCACATCCACTCTATCTGTATCCTCTGGTCCTAGACTCCCCCACTATAGGAATCATCCTCTCCACATCCACTCTATCTGTGTCCTCTGGTCCTAGACTCCCCCACTATAGGAAACATACTCTCCACATCCACTCTATCTGTGTTCTCTGGTCCTAGACTCCCCCAATATAGGAAACATCCTCTCCACATCCACTCTCTGTGTGTCCTCTGGTCCTAGACTCTCCCACTGTAGGAAACATCCTCTCCACATCCACTCTATCTGTGTCCACTGGTCCTACACTCCCCCACTATAGGAAACATCCTCTCCACATCCACTCTATCTGTGTCCACTGGTCCTAGACTCTCCCACTACAGGAAACATCCTCTCCACATCCACTCTACCTGTGTCCCTCTGGTCCTAGACTCCCTCGCTATAGGAAACATCCTCTCCACACCTACTCTATATCTGTCCTCTGGTCATAGTCTCCCCCACTATAGGAAACATCCTCTCCACATCCACTGTATCTGTGGTACTTTGGTCCTAGACTCCCCCACTATAGGAAACATCCTCTCTACATCCACTCTGTCTGTGTCCTCTGGTCCTAGACTCCCCCACTATAGGAAACATCCTCTCCACATCCACTCTCTCTGTGTCCTCTGGTCCTAGACTCCCCCACTATAGGAAACATCCTCTCCACATCCACTCTATCTGTGTCCTCTGGTCCTAGACTCCCCCACTATAGGAAACATACTCTCCACATCCACTCTATCTGTGTACTCTGGTCCTAGACTCCCCCACTATAGGAAACATCCTCTCCACATCCAATCTATCTGTGGTCCTAGACCCCCCACTATAGGAAACATCCTCTCCACATCCACTCTACCTGTGTCCCTCTGGTCCTAGGCTCCCTCGCTATAGGAAACATCCTCTCCACATCCACTCTATCTGTGTCCTCTGGTCCAAGTCTCCCACACGATAGGAAACATCCTCTCCACATCCACTCTGTCTGTGTCCTCTGGTCCTAGACTCCCCCACTATAGGAAACATCCTCTTCACATCCACGCTATCTGTGTCCTCTGGTCCTAGACTCCCCCACTATAGGAAACATCCTCTCCACATCCACTGTATCTGTGCCCTCTGGTCCTAGACTCCCCCACTATAGGAAACATCCTCTCCACATCCACTCTATCTGTGTCCTCTGGTCCTAGACTTCCCCACTATAGGAAACATCCTCTCCACATCCACTCTACCTGTGTCCCTCTGGTCCTAGACTCCCTCGCTATAGGAAACATCCTCTCCACACCTACTCTATATCTGTCCTCTGCTCCTTGACTCACCCACTATAGGAAATATCCTCTCCACATCCACTCTAACTGTGTCCTCTGGTCCTAGTCTCCCCCACGATAGGAAACATCCTGTCCACATCCACAGTATCAGTGGTCCTTTGGTCCTAGACACCCCCACTATAGGAAACATCCTCTCTGCATCCACTCTGTCTGTGTCCTCTGGTCCTAGACTCGCCCACTATAGGAAACATCCTCTCCACATCCACTCTATCTGTATCCTCTGGTCCTAGACTCCGCACTATAGGAAACATCCTCTCCACATCCACTCTATCTGTGTCCTCTGGTCCTAGACTCCCCCACTATAGGAAACATACTCTCCACATCCACTCTATCTGTGTTCTCTGGTCCTAGACTCCCCCAATATAGGAAACATCCTCTCCACATCCACTCTCTGTGTGTCCTCTGGTCCTAGACTCTCCCACTGTAGGAAACATCCTCTCCACATCCACTCTATCTGTGTCCACTGGTCCTACACTCCCCCACTATAGGAAACATCCTCTCCACATCCACTCTATCTGTGTACTCTGGTCTTAGACTCTCCCACTATAGGAAACATCCTCTCCACATCCACTCTACCTGTGTCCCTCTGGTCCTAGACTCCCTCGCTATAGGAAACATCCTCTCCACACCTACTCTATATCTGTCCTCTGGTCATAGTCTCCCCAACTATAGGAAACATCCTCTCCACATCCACTGTATCTGTGGTCCTTTGGTCCTAGACTCCCCCACTATAGGAAACATCCTCTCTACATCCACTCTGTCTGTGTCCTCTGGACCTAGACTCCCCCACTATAGGAAACATCCTCTCCACATCCACTCTATCTGTATCCTCTGGTCCTAGACTCCCCCACTACAGGAAACATCCTCTCCACATCCACTCTATCTGTGTCCTCTGGTCCTAGACTCCCCCACTATAGGAAACATCCTCTCCACATCCACTCTATCTGTGTCCTCTGGTCCTAGACTCCCCCACTATAGGAAACATCCTCTCCACATCCACTCTATCTGTGTCCTCTGGTCCTAGACTCCCCCACTATAGGAAACATCCTCTCCACATCCACTGTATCTGTGGTAATTTGGTCCAAGACTTCCCCACTATAGGAAACATCCTCTCTACATCCACTCTGTCTGTGTCCTCTGGTCCTAGACTCGCCCACTATAGGAAACATCCTCTCCACATCCACTGTATCTGTGGTACTTTGGTCCTAGACTCCCCCACTATAGGAAACATCCTCTCTACATCCACTCTGTATGTGTCCTCTGGTCCTAGACTCCCCCACTATAGGAAACATCCTCTCCACATCCACTCTCTCTGTGTCCTCTGGTCCTAGACTCCCCCCCTATAGGAAACATCCTCTCCACATCCACTCTATCTGTGTCCTCTGGTCCTAGACTCCCCCACTATAGGAAACATACTCTCCACATCCACTCTATCTGTGTACTCTGGTCCTAGACTCCCCCACTATAGGAAACATCCTCTCCACATCCAATCTATCTGTGGTCCTAGACCCCCCACTATAGGAGACATCCTCTCCACATCCACTCTACCTGTGTCCCTCTGGTCCTAGGCTCCCTCGCTATAGGAAACATCCTCTCCACATCCACTCTATCTGTGTCCTCTGGTCCTAGACTCCCCCACTATAGGAAACATCCTCTCCACATCCACTCTATCTGTGTCCTCTGGTCCTAGACTCCCCCATGATAGGAAACATCCTCTCCAGATCCACTCTATCTGTGTCCTCTGGTCCTAGACTCCCCCACTATAGGAAACATCCTCTCCACATCCACTCTACCTGTGTCCTTCTGGTCCTAGACACCCCCACTATAGGAAACATCCTCTCCACATCCACTCTACCTGTGTCCTTCTGGTCCTAGACTCCCTCGCTATAGGAAACATCCTCTCCACATCCACTCTATCTGTGTCCTCTGGTACTAGACTCCCCCATGATAGGAAACATCCTCTCCAGATCCACTCTATCTGTGTCCTCTGGTCCTAGACTCCCCCACTATAGGAAACATCCTCTCCACATCCACTCTACCTCTGTCCTTCTGGTCCTAGACACCCCCACTATAGGAAACATCCTCTCCACATCCACTCTACCTGTGTCCTTCTGGTCCTAGACACCCCCACTATAGGAAACATCCTCTCCACATCCACTCTACCTGTAGTCCTTTGGTCCTAAACTCCCCTACTATAGGAAACATCCTCTCTACATCCACTCTATCTGTGGTCCTTTGGTCATAGTCTCCCCCACTATTAGAAACATCCTCTCCACATCCACTCTATCTGTGTCCTCTGCTCCTAGACTCCCCCACTATGGGAAACATCCTCTCCACATCCACTCTATCTGTGTCCTCTGCTCCTAGACTCCCCCACTATGGGAAACATCCTCTCCACATCCACTCTATCTGTGTCCTCTGCTCCTAGACTCCCCCACTACAGGAAACATCCTCTCCATATCCACTCTGTCTGTGTCCTCTGGTACTAGACTCCCCCACTATAGGAAACATCCTCTCCACATCCACTCTATCTGTGTCCTCTGGTCCTAGACTCCCCCACTATAGGAAACATACTCTCCACATCCACTCTATCTGTGTTCTCTGGTCCTAGACTCCCCCAATATAGGAAACATCCTCTCCACATCCACTCTCTGTGTGTCCTCTGGTCCTAGACTCTCCCACTGTAGGAAACATCCTCTCCACATCCACTCTATCTGTGTCCACTGGTCCTACACTCCCCCACTATAGGAAACATCCTCTCCACATCCACTCTATCTGTGTACTCTGGTCTTAGACTCTCCCACTATAGGAAACATCCTCTCCACATCCACTCTACCTGTGTCCCTCTGGTCCTAGACTCCCTCGCTATAGGAAACATCCTCTCCACACCTACTCTATACCTGTCCTCTGGTCATAGTCTCCCCCACTATAGGAAACATCCTCTCCACATCCACTGTATCTGTGGTCCTTTGGTCCTAGACTCCCCCACTATAGGAAACATCCTCTCTACATCCACTCTGTCTGTGTCCTCTGGAGCTAGACTCCCCCACTATAGGAAACATCCTCTCCACATCCACTCTATCTGTATCCTCTGGTCCTAGACTCCCCCACTACAGGAAACATCCTCTCCACATCCACTCTATCTGTGTCCTCTGGTCCTAGACTCCCCCACTATAGGAAACATCCTCTCCACATCCACTCTATCTGTGTCCTCTGGTCCTAGACTCCCCCACTATAGGAAACATCCTCTCCACATCCACTCTATCTGTGTCCTCTGGTCCTAGACTCCCCCACTATAGGAAACATCCTCTCCACATCCACTGTATCTGTGGTAATTTGGTCCAAGACTTCCCCACTATAGGAAACATCCTCTCTACATCCACTCTGTCTGTGTCCTCTGGTCCTAGACTCGCCCACTATAGGAAACATCCTCTCCACATCCACTGTATCTGTGGTACTTTGGTCCTAGACTCCCCCACTATAGGAAACATCCTCTCTACATCCACTCTGTCTGTGTCCTCTGGTCCTAGACTCCCCCACTATAGGAAACATCCTCACCACATCCACTCTCTCTGTGTCCTCTGGTCCTAGACTCCCCCCCTATAGGAAACATCCTCTCCACATCCACTCTATCTGTGTCCTCTGGTCCTAGACTCCCCCACTATAGGAAACATACTCTCCACATCCACTCTATCTGTGTACTCTGGTCCTAGACTCCCCCACTATAGGAAACATCCTCTCCACATCCAATCTATCTGTGGTCCTAGACCCCCCACTATAGGAAACATCCTCTCCACATCCACTCTACCTGTGTCCCTCTGGTCCTAGGCTCCCTCGCTATAGGAAACATCCTCTCCACATCCACTCTATCTGTGTCCTCTGGTCCTAGACTCCCCCACTATAGGAAACATCCTCTCCACATCCACTGTATCTGTGGTAATTTGGTCCAAGACTTCCCCACTATAGGAAACATCCTCTCCACATCCAATCTATCTGTGGTCCTAGACCCCCCACTATAGGAAACATCCTCTCCACATCCACTCTACCTGTGTCCCTCTGGTCCTAGGCTCCCTCGCTATAGGAAACATCCTCTCCACATCCACTCTATCTGTGTCCTCTGGTCCTAGACTCCCCCACTATAGGAAACATCCTCTCCACATCCACTCTATCTGTGTCCTCTGGTCCTAGACTCCCCCATGATAGGAAACATCCTCTCCAGATCCACTCTATCTGTGTCCTCTGGTCCTAGACTCCCCCACTATAGGAAACATCCTCTCCACATCCACTCTACCTGTGTCCTTCTGGTCCTAGACACCCCCACTATAGGAAACATCCTCTCCACATCCACTCTACCTGTGTCCTTCTGGTCCTAGACTCCCTCGCTATAGGAAACATCCTCTCCACATCCACTCTATCTGTGTCCTCTGGTACTAGACTCCCCCATGATAGGAAACATCCTCTCCAGATCCACTCTATCTGTGTCCTCTGGTCCTAGACTCCCCCACTATAGGAAACATCCTCTCCACATCCACTCTACCTGTGTCCTTCTGGTCCTAGACACCCCCACTATAGGAAACATCCTCTCCACATCCACTCTACCTGTGTCCTTCTGGTCCTAGACACCCCCACTATAGGAAACATCCTCTCCACATCCACTCTACCTGTAGTCCTTTGGTCCTAAACTCCCCTACTATAGGAAACATCCTCTCTACATCCACTCTATCTGTGGTCCTTTGGTCATAGTCTCCCCCACTATTAGAAACATCCTCTCCACATCCACTCTATCTGTGTCCTCTGCTCCTGGACTCCCCCACTATGGGAAACATCCTCTCCACATCCACTCTATCTGTGTCCTCTGCTCCTAGACTCCTCCACTATGGGAAACATCCTCTCCACATCCACTCTATCTGTGTCCTCTGCTCCTAGACTCCCCCACTACAGGAAACATCCTCTCCATATCCACTCTGTCTGTGTCCTCTGGTACTAGACTCCCCCACTATAGGAAACATCCTCTCCACATCCACTCTATCTGTGTCCTCTGGTCCTAGACTCCCTCGCTATAGGAAACATCCTCTCCACACCTACTCTATATCTGTCCTCTGCTCCTTGACTCACCCACTATAGGAAATATCCTCTCCACATCCACTCTAACTGTGTCCTCTGGTCCTAGTCTCCCCCACGATAGGAAACATCCTGTCCACATCCACAGTATCTGTGGTCCTTTGGTCCTAGACACCCCCACTATAGGAAACATCCTCTCTGCATCCACTCTGTCTGTGTCCTCTGGTCCTAGACTCGCCCACTATAGGAAACATCCTCTCCACATCCACTCTATCTGTATCCTCTGGTCCTAGACTCCCCCACTATAGGAAACATCCTCTCCACATCCACTCTATCTGTGTCCTCTGGTCCTAGACTCCCCCACTATAGGAAACATCCTCTCCACATCCACTCTATCTGTGTACTCTGGTCTTAGACTCTCCCACTATAGGAAACATCCTCTCCACATCCACTCTACCTGTGTCCCTCTGGTCCTAGACTCCCTCGCTATAGGAAACATCCTCTCCACACCTACTCTATATCTGTCCTCTGGTCATAGTCTCCCCCACTATAGGAAACATCCTCTCCACATCCACTGTATCTGTGGTCCTTTGGTCCTAGACTCCCCCACTATAGGAAACATCCTCTCTACATCCACTCTGTCTGTGTCCTCTGGACCTAGACTCCCCCACTATAGGAAACATCCTCTCCACATCCACTCTATCTGTGTCCTCTGGTCCTAGACTCCCCCACTACAGGAAACATCCTCTCCACATCCACTCTATCTGTGTCCTCTGGTCCTAGACTCCCCCACTATAGGAAACATCCTCTCCACATCCACTCTATCTGTGTCCTCTGGTCCTAGACTCCCCCACTATAGGAAACATCCTCTCCACATCCACTCTATCTGTGTCCTCTGGTCCTAGACTCCCCCACTATAGGAAACATCCTCTCCACATCCACTGTATCTGTGGTAATTTGGTCCAAGACTTCCCCACTATAGGAAACATCCTCTCTACATCCACTCTGTCTGTGTCCTCTGGTCCTAGACTCGCCCACTATAGGAAACATCCTCTCCACATCCACTCTATCTGTATCCTCTGGTCCTAGACTCCCCCACTATAGGAAACATCCTCTCCACATCCACTCCATCTGTGTCCTCTGGTCCTAGACTCCCCCACTATAGGAAACATCCTCTCCACATCCAATCTAACTGTGGTCCTAGACCCCCCACTATAGGAAACATCCTCTCCACATCCACTCTACCTGTGTTCTCTGGTCCTAGACTCCCCCAATATAGGAAACTTCCTCTCCACATCCACTCTCTGTGTGTC